>NC_064248.1:74760000-75022500 GCF_003254725.2 Canis lupus dingo | reverse complement strand
GTGGGCCTCATCCAATCAGTCAAAGAGTGAATAAAACCAAAAAACTGATTTTTCCCTCCATGAGAAAAATATATAGCCAATTCCTTCCTGATTTTATCTGCAATATTGGCTCTTCCTGCCTGTTAGACTTTCAACTGGAAAGTCTCTTTGGGTCTCACCATTGGGCACACCAGTGGAACGTCCTACAGCTTTTGGAGTTACTGACCTTTATAATTGTGTGAACCAATTCTTTATAGTAAGTCTCCTCTCTCTCAGCATATGAGTGTATATTTTATATTTTATAAAGTATACATCTTACTAGTTCTTTTTTTTAGATTTTATTTATTTATTCATGAGAGAGAGAGAGAGAGAGAGAGAGAGGCAGAGACACAGGCAGAGGGAGAAGCAGGCTCCATGTAGGGACCCCGATGTGGAACTCGATCCCGGGTCTCCAGAATCATGCCCTGGGCTGAAGGTGGAGCTAAACTGCTGGGCCACCTGGGCAGCTCTTACTAGTTCTTTGGAGAACTTGATTAATATAAATGCTATTTTGGTAAAACTGTTACTTGTCTCAGAAAAGTGACTCCAGTGATCAGTAGGATTTTGGGTCTTAAGAGGCATTTGAAGAGTTTGAATAAAGTTGTTTCATGAAATTTGAAGATAGAAGAAAGTAATATTTTTAATGTATTAATTTACAGGATGTGTGACTTAAAATAAGTATGTAAATAGTTAAATATGTACATATTTGACTCTTAAAATTTATATTCTTGTTAATATAAGTGTATCCAATCAGGCTTTTATCCTCATTGCCATTGTGTTTATATTATCATTTGGATATCAAAAGATCATCTAATATTCTGGGTTGTCTTAGGTTCAGGCATATGTGGCAGTTAATTTCACTGAGACTCAGTTTTCTTATAGCTAATAGGGGATTAAATAGTACCTACCCCTTTGGGCTATTGTGGGAATGAAATGAGGTGATTAACGTAAAGCGTTTAGCATAGGGCCTAGCAGATAGTTATTATTCATTAATTGTAAATGTATTTTTTTCTTTAAAAGCATATTGTAAGGGCAGAGTTGAAGAAAGAATGGGTAGGGTTAAACTCTCTCTCTCTTTTTTTTTTTTTTTTTGTAAGGGTTGGAAAATTGTTAGCATTCCGATAATTGAAGCTAGGTTCTATTATTTTGATGTCATTTGTCCAGATAATTTCACCATGCCACACAAGGACACATTCTTCATCACATATTATTTTTAGTAAATTGTACCATTCTTCCCCATGGCTAGAAGAAACAACTGGGGTAGTGAGCTTACTACTCTTTGAAGAAGAGACTATTAATTCTTAGTGTAAGCCTGAGAGAAGGAGAGAGGGCTTAAATTTTATCAAGTTGGGGGCAACACATTAAATATTGTATAGTTTTTATTTGATTTCAGAACAAAAAGCTCTCTCTATTAGCAGGATAAAGCCTTACTCCTCTTACCGGCCCTACTAGTCAAACACAGAAACCTCATTTCTGCATCTAATTTTTGACCACAAAATTATAGTTGCATTTTTTTATTATTAACAATTATATTCAATTATATAATGTCTAATTGTATTAACTACATTCATTACATAATTATACTAACAATTATATTTATAAACAACCTATTCTGGACCCAACTTTACTTCTTAAAAATTTCATCAAGGTGATTTTTAAAGCCATGGAGGTACACCTGGGTGGCTCAGTGGGTTAAGCGTCTGACTAGGTGATTTCAGAGTTGTGGGATTGAGCCCCATGTGGGGCTCTGCGCTGAGCACAGAGTTTGCTTGAGATTCTCTCTCTCTCTCTCCCTCTACTCCTCCTGCTTGTGTGTGCCCTCTCTCTTTCTCTCTCTCCAATCAATCAATCAATCAGCCAATCAATCAATCTTTAAAAAAATAAAGTCATGGAAAACCTTTGTAGTTCCATTTTCTAGAGGAACAATCTATCTTAGCTATTTACTCATTTACTCACTGGTTTTCAGTGTCAACAACGTGGACGATGTTGCATGTGTCACAAAAAAGGCATCCTTATGGTCCCTTGCTTAAAGAACATGAAGATCATTTGAAATCTCCCAGCTGAAGGAGACTGCCTTGTCCACACAGTCATCCTCTATCACATCACTCAATATCTTCCCTCATAATGTACCTGAAAATATGTAAGTTCCCTGAATGCAGATAGTCTTTTCTCCAAGCACAAGCGTTTGACACTAGAAGGTACTCAGCAGATACCTGTTTATTAACAGACTATCTTACTAGTGGCTATGTGTGAGGTGGGTATTTTATGGCCACATTTTACGGTTGAGGAAGTAGGCACAAATGTTCAAGTAATTGGCTTAGTCATATGTGGTTGGTGAAATGCTAGAGCTAGGATTTTATTCCCATTATGCGAAGGTGCAATAATAGTGCTGTAGGGCACAAGGGATTAGGAATGGTGGCCTCTTCTTTTTGGTCACATCGTGGGTAATGAATAGGAAATAATGCTTTTGATGGAAGCTGCTTCACATTCCAGAAGTTCCGAAACATCAAGTTGAAAAGTTTGAACTTGGGGCAGAAAGAGAAAAGGGAGATTTTTAAAGAAGATGCTGCTTGTATTGCTTTGTCTTTGCACATAAGATCTCGTTGGCTCCTTCTCTGCCCTTGCTCATCTCCTGTAGTGAGTACTGACGCTGATAATTCACATTCCTGCTTATCCAGGACTGGGTCTCGACCTATTTTCTTGTTCCTATGTTGAATGGCACGGAGAACAAGCAAAAAATAACTTTGGGGTTTGCTCTAGGAAGTACATGTTTCTGGAAGATCAGACTATGAACTAGTTAAAATAATTTACTTACCGAGACAAACAGATCCATCATCTAGACTGGCTTCAGAACCAATCCACAATTACGTCATAAAGTCTGCTCATTCCCATCTAGCTCTGTGTCCTCCTAGACCCACCTTAAAGCACTGAGCCTGCATCTCAATATCAGCTACCATCCCATGCCTTCACCTTCTGAGCCATGACTAAGCCTTGGACAAGTGGTGTCACCCCTTACTGCAGTAGGTCTAGTAAGGTTAGCTCCGATCTTCAGATTTTTCTGACTGACTTTTAGGGAGTTGACAGTTGTCAGTTCATGTCCACTTTTTATTATACTCAGCTGAAGCATTATTTCCCTTGGTAGATCTGAGGTGTCCTCTTTAATTCCATGCCCGGGCCCAGTTAATGCTCCCCTCCTGTGCACCTGTAGCTGCCTGACATATGTCCTCTATCCCATCAGAGCGTGATCTTGCTTCTAGACTGGGATCTCCCAAGGGTAGTGGCCGTGAACTTTCATCACTACATGTTCTTAGCACTCCTTGAACACAGAGTGGGCGCTCAGTGATGTTGAAGTGTTGACTGTTGCACTGAATGAGTGAGTAAATGTACAACCAAGTGCGGGTAGAGAGACTTACCATAAGGAGACCAGCTAGAAGGTGGTGGCCATCATTTATCAATGGGGTAAAGGGCACTGGTGAGTAGACAGGAGTTGCTTCTCCCAAAAGGAATCAAGTTGGGAGAGTCCAGGCACCATTGGGAAAATTTTAGGAACCAACTGAAAAGATAGCCTTATATTTCTATTATGATGTTCAAACCTTGCTGCATATTAAATTAGGCCAGGATGTTTTAAAAAAAATCCAGTACCTTCTTCTGGGTGCTAACTTCACCCTATCACTCTTCTTTAATTTGGTGTGCTGTGGGGAAAGGCATTAGAATATTTTAAATGTACTCCTGAAAGCCCCAAGGAGCAAAGTTGAGGACCCTTGGCCTCAGTGCTCGGGGTTGCTCTTTCTCTGTCTGACATCCTTCTAAGCCCCGGGGTTCTTCGGGAGGTGCAGTGAACAGGAGGACATATGAGAGCCTCCTGCCAGGGAAGCTTCATGGAATTCTGTGTGAAAGGTATGGGATGGTCATGGGTTAGGTAGTTGAAAAAATATGTTCAATATGATTTTTTTTTAATTTGGAAAAAAAGAAGAAAATTCCATTGTTTGTGTCATTCAAAATATGAAAAGTAAATGCCGTTAAGAAAACAGAATACTGTAATTTTCAATAGAGGCATGCTCCTTTGGGAACTTTTTAAAACTGTTTTTTGTTTGTTTTTGTTTTTGTGTGTGTGTGTGTGTGGGGGGGAGACTTGAAACGTGAACGTTCATCCAAAGGCAACCTGTGTTTAAAGATTGTAAAGCAGTGGGTTTGCCTCTAGAGTCACAAAAGGGTGTACGTGCTTCTTCTCTGCGCCCCCCTCGCAGCCTCGACCTACCTCTGTCTGCACTTCTTGCTAGGCTTGGTGTGGAGCTTCTGTTTCACTTCCTCTTCTCCTCATTCAGGGTAAGCATTAGAGAGGAAACAGGGCCCTAACTCTCTTGGTTCCCAAGGGTAGTGCCTAGTGACTCCGAATAGGGGTTGATTGATTAGAAAGCACGAGGGCAAATGAGGAATGAAACATCTGTCTTTGGCTAGATTTAAGTACAGAGCGCTGCAGAGGAGGTCATGGATGGGAGTGCATGCTGGCTCAGGGCCAGACGGCCACTCCAAGATACTGTCCCATGACCTCGTAACTGTCCCTTAAACCTAGGCAGCTGCTTAGCATATGTCGGTGCTTCAGAGAAAAATCCTGCCACTATTCACAGCTCAAAGGACAAGTCCTAGAACCGGGGGCTACTAGTGCCATTGTGTATCAAGATCGGATCCGGTGTTCCTTCTCCTCTACAAATTAGAGCACATAGGGTAGTTGTGAGGACTAAGTTACTCTGCGAGAAAATATGTAAGATAGTTAGTTATTCTGTATGTTGGCAAATTGAACACCAATAAAAAATAAATTTAGGGGGTGGGGGTGGGGGTGAATGGGTGACAGGCACTGAGGGGGGCACTTGATGGGATGAGCACTGGGTGTTATTCTGTATGTTGGCAAATTGAACGCCAATAAAAAATAAATTTATTATAAAAAATAAATAAAAAATAAATTTATTAAAAAAAAAGAAAATACGCAAGCTAGTAATTAGAGAAGTTTCACTAACTGCCCTCGATAGAGAGCAAGTTTGCCACGATGTTGACATTTGGGAGAGATCTTTTTTTTTTAATTTTTAAAATTTTTTTCAGTGATTTTTCTTATTTTTTTTTTCACTAGAGATAAAATATCTGTGTGTAGCATTTAACTGTGTCCTTGATATTTGCTCTAGACCACAGTCTCTGTATGATTTCATAGAAAACAACCTCTTCATTTTCACAGGAATCAAGGAAAAAGTGCTTTAGGACAGAGGTGATTTGCTATAATTCAGTCGATGAGTGCTTTCATTGGACATCAGTGTGTAAAACGCATACACACCTGCCATCCACTGGCCCCCACCCCCAAAAGCCAGAATAACTTGGGAATTGTGATTTAACATTTCTAAACAATTGCATTGGTTTCCATATATATATATATATATATATATATATATATATATATATATATATTTTAAGTTTAGTAGTGCATTTTATTGAACTCAACATGGTGAAAAATATTGTTTAAACATATAATCAACATAAATTATTGAGGTATTTTACATTCTTTTTTCATGCTAACTTCTTCAAAATTCGGTGTGCATTTTATTTTATTGTATTTTTTTAATTGAAGTTTGATTTGCCAACATATAGTATAACACCCAGTGCTCATCCCGTCAAGTGCCCCCTCAGTGCCCGTCACCCAGTCACCCCCACCCCCCGCCCACCTCCCCTTCCACCACCCCTAGTTCGTTTCCCAGAGTTAGGAGTTTCTCGTGTTCTGTCTCCCTCTCTGATATTTCCCACTCATTTTCAGGCAGAGATATTTTAGAAAGTCACTGGACTGGATGGATTTTTAGGTCCCATCCTGAAATTCTATATTTTAATTGTCATTTCATAGATCCAGAAGGTAAGGTACAGAAAGATAAAAGAATTGCCATAGAACTTCTCTTTTGCTCATCTTTTGGGATTTGGCTAAAGCGTCATCTCTTCAAAGAGGATGTCCCAGACACCACTTCCCTTAACCTGTGGTCTCTGAGTAGTACTGCGTCATTCTTACCACAAGTTGTAATTTAGTATTTATTTATGTGATTATTTATTCAATGTCTTCTTCCCATTAGACATTGAATAATAATAGACATAACCCCCATTAGATTATAAGCTACATGAGGGTAGAAACAAAGTCTTTTCCCCCTAAACTATATAGCCACCCAGAGACTAGCCTGTCGTTCTTGGCTCGCAGAAGTTTCTCAAATATTTGTTACTAAATAGATGCCAAATTAATTAATTATGTTAATCATTCATTTTAGCTAATTATTTATTAGTTAATGTGTTTACTTCTGCCAACTTACAGAAAGGATTTCAATTGTACAAAGGGCAACGTATTATCCGTTCATTTGTTTATTCATTTACCCATTTATTCATGTATTACAATTTTATTTTTATTGAAAATATGAATTAATATAAAGTTTTTACATCTGACGGGTTGTTTTCTTTTCCACTACCACTTTTGTAATTATTCTTGGCACCTGCAATGCCAATGAAAGTGAGTGGTTCAACACTCTGGCCTCTGACATCCATGGTTTCCTTAATTCTGTATTTTAATCTATCCCACGTTAGCTACTGCTGTTGGCCCTATTCGGGACCAGTGTTTTTCAGAATGCAGATTTTGACACATGGGTGGGGCTGAAAATTAATTTAGTAGCTAGAATTTAAAAATGGGAATGGACTAGCATTTAAAATGGAGCTCATTTAAGGATCAGCATTGTTTTGTGAAAATCTGTGTATGTGTAGTGAGTGTCTGTGTAGGACCCTTTCCTTCAGAGGGTTGTCAACAGAGTTGGTGAAGTACTACCCTAGGCGTCGTCTTCGTCAATACCTGCAGCACCTCCAGAGCCTCGGTTTTAAGCAGCCTAGCCTTTTCTCGCTACCATGTTCCTTTTAACGCCACTAGGCCCACCCGAGCATGTCATCACCCCATGCAGGCCCCCAATCCACCGACCCCAGGGCCCCTCACTGGTCGGCGTTCCCCTTCTCCCTCTCATCGCTCAGGTTAGACTCCATGGCCTCTCACGTTCATCGTAAGTGGCCTGAACTCTGTTTCCTTTTCCTCCCAACTCACTTACCTGGCAAAACCCACTCCCTGCCCACTCCACAACGGACCCATCAGCCTGGAAATGTGGCTGCAGTACTGGGGACACATTTTTGTGACGTGGTCTCACTTTGTGTTTATGATCAAAAATCTCAAGCGAGGCCTCAGGGCTATCTAATCCCCCTCCTACGGCTCCCTATAAATATGCTTTCCAACTAGGAGATGCTTTCACACTTCCTCTCTCCATGGGCCTCCAATATCAGCCATACCCTGTCTAATCCCTGTAGGGAATTTACGAATTTCCTGACAAAGCAAGACAATCACCATAACGCAACTAAGTCATCTCTCCACTACCAAATTTCTGCCAACCTTTCATTTCTACCCATGTGCTCTGCAAGGACGGACTACTCCCACTGTTACCTAAGCCAACCCGCCCCCACTCACCACTTGAGATAGTGCTTGTCAGTGTCCCACGCTTGCCCTTCATCACTCTGCCTCTTAGTCACAAACAGAACACTCTAGCTGGGGAAAGTATTGGTATTTTGGTTTTGGCTTTTGTTGTTCTTCATGCTTCGTGACTTGCTGGCCTCAATAGCAAGAAGGTTAAGTTGAGGAAGCATGCGGTGGGCTGGATGGGGCATCACAATATATTGCCTTGAGCAACTAAGAATAACCAATGCCATTTTGTGTCTACTGAGCCTCCATAAAGAGAAAAGTAGATACCAAGGGAGGGAGGGCGAATAAGAATACACTTATAGGGGTTCCCAGCTGGCTCAGTTAGTAGAGCATACGACTCTTGATCTTGGAGTTGTGAGTTCAGGCTCCATATTCAGTGTAGAGATTACTTAAAATCAAATCTAAAAGAAAAAAGAAGGGAATACACTTCTGATTCTTAAATGTTCTGAGAACTGGCCCTGCATCTGTATTATGATTATATGCTTTCTTAGTAAAATTGTCTAGCATTTGTGGGAAAGAGTAGCAAGATTCTTCTCCTTGCTCCTAGATCCCCCATCGTCTCTTTAAAATATGCTCTGCACTTCCACTCCTTCCCACAGTTATTATCCTGATGTGAAGGCAGGGAGAGTTTAAAGGTCTTTCTCACTGGGACCTTGAAGTACTCATTTGCAGAGTTTATGGGAAAGAAGATCCTCTGTTTTCAGTCTCTTCTGATGCATGTATTTCCATTCCCTGACCTTTCTAAAAATGACCTTTCAGAAACAGTGGTTGTTGAGAAATGGGAAATAATATGGACCACTCAAACTTTATGTCACATTCGGTTTCAAAATTAACTTCATGGTCATCCCTTAAAAGACTCTTCTTGTGACAGGTTCATCCACCTCAGGAAGTTCGAGACTGCCACAATTCTTTGCAAAGCACTGCTTCTTAGAAAGATCTGCATTCTATCTCGGCTCCTCCTGTATGTGCTAATGATATTTTAGGTGCATAATTTAAAAATCTTTTGAAGTGTTTTCTTATCTGTGATTGCCTTTTGTTCTGGAAGTGACTTCATGAATCAGATAATGGGGTACCTGAGACTTAGGTTATGAATTGAAGTTACTGGGCTGCATTTGGTCAACTTTGCAGGTAGAGCAGGACCTGATGGTGGAACCCAAATTTTAGAAGTTCTAGCTCTAAGTATTCTTTATTACATGGTTGCACTGCCTCACTGTGCAGGGGTCCATCGATGTTCATCTTCTGCCTTTTTAAGGATACGGATGGGCCCCAAAGCAGCCTTATGTCAGAAGTGTATGTGGTTGGGCAGTAATATTGACTGGGTTAAGTGAGGAGGGGGAGGACCCAGAGTGTTTCCTAGTGCGAAGCTACAGTGTATGAAGACTGGGAAACGAAGAAGAGCTTACAGGTGATCAAGGAGCTAAAATAGGCTCACTAGGGCTGACGTGAAGAATCGGAAGTTGAAAGCAGCACGCTTGAGCCCAAACAGTGAAGGGGACAGGGAGTCTTTAAGGCACGTTAGGATGTGTGTCTGATGTGTCTTTAGAAAGCTATTGTTTGCTGGATGATCTAATCCAATTCTCTAACTTTGAGAAAAGTAAGAATTCAAGAGGTTAGGTAACTTACTAAAGGCCACAAGTTAAATTCAGAGCAGAGCTGGGGCTAGAATTTAGATCAGATTTCTGACCAAGTATTCATTTCCTTATGCTACTTGGTCTAATTTAGTGGTTCTCAATATTGCCTGTGGCTGCCAGGGTGTTAGAATAATTTGGGAATTTAAAAAACCATAGAGGGCTGAACTCACCCCCCAGAGATTTGATTAAGTTGGTTTGGGATGGGCCTGAGGATGCAAATATTTTAAAGGCCCTCTGAGAGATTTTTAAAGTGTGACTCAGCAGGGAGCCCTTTAACTAAATTATTGGTCTTTCTTTCCAATAAAGTTAATAGAGCTAATGCACATATTCTCCTGTATTTTTAAAATCGAAGAAGAATGGCTGCGACGAGTCTTACATCTTGCAGTTTTCTTGAGTTTGCTTTGCCTTAGTGCACTCCTGCACATAGAAGAGCTTTGATCCCTAGGAGTTTAGGGGGTTAGAAGCCGTTCTCAATCCTAAGTAATGGTGATAATGTACAATTTGAAGTAGTTTTCCAGGTAATTCTCCTACCTCTTTCTCCCCTGTGTCATCTCAAGTTGGTAATCCCTGTTTTAATGCACATAAAGAAGGAGAGTTTGTTTCTCAAATGGTGGGTGACTTAATATTTCTCTAAATCTTCTCGTCAGTCATACTTCTATTATGTGAATGAGGTCCTAGGGACATATGTCTACAGAAACCATTTACCCTCACATAAAATCACCCGATCATGACTATACACTGAATTTCTCACCTTGGTCAGTCATGTTGCATATGCACCCATCACAGAAGCCAAGGTGGTGGAATACAGGTGCCGTGCCTCCACTCTCACGGCTCTGTACCAAACTAGAACGCAACCTTGCTATCTTATTCAACATAACCCCACAGGTAGGATGGATGAGTTCTATCTGTCACTTTGGGAACAAACAAAAATGATGCCCAGAAAACAAGGACAGAGTTGTTATTTATCTATAAATATAAATGTGAAGTTCTGCAAATACAAGAGCTGCTGATCTCAGGCATATGCTTGCTGTATTATTTGAAAGTGTTTATGCACCTTCCATTCTATTATGCCCCTAGTCTTCCTCCTTCCTTGCTTTTCTTCTTTCCTTCTCTCTCCCTCCCTCCTTCCCCAACTTTCATCTTTTTTCTTTCCTTTTTTTGACTTTAAAAAGTCATAATTATATTACTTGTGTTTGTGTATACCACCCTTTTGGTCATGTTTCCTATCTGGGTTCCAGAACTTTTAATTTTGAGCACACAGTCTTCCCTTCCTTCTTGTATGTAATTATCCTGGGATCATTCCAGTGGATTACTCAAAACTCTTGCTAGATACACAAAAACTTAAAATAATATACTTTACTTTCACTCCTGATTTCAGATTTTCTTGATTATATTTTTAACTTGCATGTCTTAATTCTGTTTTCAAATTTATTAATTATTACGATAATCACTCCTTTTCTTGCATGAATGACTACCTTAAGAATACATGGTCTTGATTTGAAATAGGAAATAAGTTATTTGTGAGGAAGAGGATGCAAGAGTAAGATTTTGGTTCCCAAAGCAGGCTTAGGAGGTATCTGAAAGAAAATCTAAATGAGAAAGAGTTAAATCAATAAAATGAAATGTTTTTGAAACATGTTGCACTAGGAATTTGTTCATCCTATGTGGTAGATGATAGATAGATTCTCCCTTCTGGTATCCTCCAGGTCAACAAATTTTTTTTTTTCAAAGATTTTAAATATTTGACTTCAGCTCATAATATTCTCAGTGATGCCTACATTTATGGTCCTTTAGTTTTCCATAGTAATTTGAAAAAAGACAAGAATCAGTATTTTTGCAAGAGCTGCTTAGGATAAAAGTAATGTGATGTTTTAATCTGTATCAAATGTATAAATTAAAAAAAATAATTTTCAAGGGCACTCGGTGGCTCTGGTTGAGCGTCTGCCTTTGGCCTAGGGTGTGACCGCGGGGTCCCGGGATCGAGTCTCACATTGAGTTCCCCGTATGGAGCCTGCTTCTCCCTCTGCCTGTGTCTCTGCCTCTCTCTGTGTCTCATGAATAAATACATAAAATCTTAAAAATAAATAAATATTTCCCTGATGGCAAGTGATGCAGAGCATTTTCTCATATGCATGTTGGCCATGTCTATGTCTTCCTCTGTGAGATTTCTCTTCATGTCTTTTGCCCATTTCATGATTAGATTGTTTCTTTGAACACCAATAAAAAAAAATTTGAAAATAAATAAATAAATAAATAAATAGAATTTTTCAGGGCACCTGGGTGACTCAGTCAGGTAGGTGACCAACTCTTGATTTGGGCTCAGGTTGTGTTCTCAGGGCTCTGGGATGGAGCCCTGTGTTGGGCTCCATGCTCAGTGAGGAGTCTGCTTGAGGATTCTTTCTCTCCCTTAGCACCTCCTCACCCTCTCTTTCTCTCAAATAAACAAATCTTTAAAGAAAATAATTTTTCAAATTTCAAATAAACCCCTACCTTCTCATACAGCATTATAATGTGTTTTCCCACCTTCAGCTTTCTTCAAATATAATACAGCTGTTACCTATATTGTTTGACAATGGTTTAGAGAACATTTGAGAAGAGAAGGTAAACAACCTTGCCTCTACAAATTTCACTCTGTCCTAGGGAGTTTCTTTATGCTTATGGGATCTTATGGTACTTCACCCAATAAACATTTGTGGCTTTCGGGGAGTTGAAAATTTTTAAAAATTACAAAAATTCTGTTTGAAAATATTTACATAAATACAGATAAAATATCCATATGCAAAACTTCATTTGAAGATAATTTCAAAAGTCTAAATTTGAGGCCTCTTATACATGTGAAGTTCAAGGTACTCATCCCCCCTGTAGTTCTTCCCCCATAATAGATTCATCCCTAAAGCACTGAGGATCAAGTTTTTACTGTATATATTGACACCTGGATCTCTCACCCGTGTCCACATGCACACTAACGTGAAATATATTCTATATGTCACCTAACAGAAAAGTGAAAAAACATTCTAGGACATTAGATGTGGAGGTGGTTATATTTAAGCAAGTGTAAAGTATACGGGAACAGCATTCTTAATGTCATAATTCTAGAGGACTGGTGCTTAAGTGGGAACTCAATAATTTATGAGTCAGATTGGAACCATCCAAATTCTTTGGCATAGCTGTGAGTAGCACTCTGTATCTTTTATACTTGCATTTTTCTAAGTATTCCAAAATTCATTAGACAGATTATTATTTGATTTTTAGGTATAAAGAAGAAAAGAAGTTGTTAAAATATCAAAGAAAGGTATAATTTAGGACCCTGTAAAAACCTGGCATGACTCTCTTCTCTCTGCTAGGTCTGAGATAATTTTCAGGGACAGAGAACAAGTAAAGGGTTTTCTTCTGTTTTCCTTCTACAACCCCAAAAGCATTAAATAATATTTAGATAACATCTGTACTACCTCTCAGTCCTCTGGCGGTGAGCTTTCTATATCAAATGCCTGAGAAATTTTGGAATCCCCGAGATAAAAAGCAGATGTGGATTTGCCTGCAACCTATTACCGAGCCTTAGGGGCTTGACAGGACAATGCTTCAAAGAGGGAGAGGTATTCTGTGCTCTTTCATAACTTTCTCAGCATTTGAAAATATATAGTCATTAGAATAACTGTGGCAAAGAATGTTTATTTTCCTTGTGTTTACTTCCCTCCTCGTCCTTTTGGTGACTAATTCTTCTTACTCAAATTGGCAGCACCCTGGAAATTACATTTCTCAAGCTCAAGAAATTACATTTCTGTTTACCTCTGTGTGGTCATGTGGCCACGTTATATCCAGTGGGATGTGAGTGTGAGCGGCACGTCCACACCATATTCTTAAAGAAAACTTCTTTCTACTTCTCTTTCCCTGTTTCCATGGGCTGCGCATGGTGGCAAGCTAGTCATCACCATGCAGATGAGGGAAACAGCGTACAAGAACCTACAAGAACAATAAGTGGAATGAGCAATAAGAATGAGTGAACCTGAGTCATGAGTGGCTTTGAAGGAAGAAGTCCTATCTTAGATAAATGGGAAGGTAGATGATGATGATGATGGTGGTGATCTTGTTTGATTTACTAATGTCTGGATTGCTATGAGATAGATACTCTTGTTTTAGTCATTGCACTTTTGGGTCTCTTTGTTGGTAGGTAAACAAATAGAAATGTTGAGATTTCTGTACCTCATTGGAGAGTCCAGAGAATAGTTTCTTCCTATGCACCTTCCTTATTCTCTAATAGAAACATTAAAATGACAAGGAAGGGAAATTTTGGACACGGAATTTTTTAATATTATGTGTTCCTTTACCTTCCTTTATCTTATTGCAGTATGTATAGATATGTTCCTTTTGGGAAAATATATTTGGAGTGAGAAACTGAATATACAAACAGGCGATGGCCAGATCATATATAAAAGTAGAACTCTGATCTATAACCAACCAGGTTATCCCCTTTTATCTACAATAAACAGTCCAGGAAGCCAATCTGTTGTATCAGACTTGGGAAGTCAGACAGCTGTCTCTAGTTATAATGCAGAAGAGCAAAAAATGAATTCTGTAATAATCATCCTCCTTGGCCGGGAGTTGATTAATAACTGACAGCTTCTCTAATTCTTGTCTCTGCTTCCCACTTAGGACCAACCGGAAAAAGCCAAATACGCTCTCTCATCAATCACATAAGACACCCACTTCTAGTTAGCCCTCTACAGCTTCTCCATCCCAACAGAATTCCAATCAGGACATACTTGATGCTTTCCCTTTTTAAATAAGTTTTAAAATTTGAGAAAGAGAAAGAGCACAATAGCAGGGGGAGGAGGAGGAAGAGGAGGAGGAGGAGGAGGAGAGAGAGAGAGACAGAGAGAGAGAGAGAGAGAAGCAGACTGCGTTGAGCATGGAGCCTGACATGGGACTTCAGGCTTAATCCCACCCTCCAAGATCATGACTTTTAGCTGAAATCAGGAGTAGGCTGCTTAACTAACTAAGCAAGCTGGGCACCCTGCTTCCTGCCCCCCTTTTTTCCACAACAAAACTTTCCAACTCCTTTGCCTGCTTTTGAGTCTCTGCCAGAACACAAGTGATGGTTGACTTCCTTGCTATATAACAAGCTCTAAATAAATAGCTGTTGCTCTTCTCATTTCATTGATCTCTGTTTATTTCCCCAAAAGGCTTATGCAGTCATGCTGTTGAAACAGTTTGTGTCCAGACTTACAAAAGCTCCAGAAGGGGAATTTTCCAATGGTCTTCTGATGGTTCTTGAAATGTTTCCTGGAACTTCAGGAGTCTTCTGAATCCTGATCCAATCACAGTTCCAAGCATCTAGAATTTGAATCAGCAGTTATGAAAGTAAGCTCTCTGGATTCACAGTGGGGACCTTTGGATTGCCTGGTCATGTCTCCATTGTTACTGACCAGGGCAACTTTCACTAAAAAAAAAAATGACTTAAGATACAACAAAACTATGTTTCCAGACTCATAAGCTATGTGTACATATCTCTAAGTGAAAACTTGCCCTAGGTCCTGTTAATTTGATCAATACAGACAGACAACAGAATAATTTAAGCCAAAATCAAAAGAGACATTGGAAGTCTGATTTCGATGTGATTTTAAACTTATTCAACTATCTAGTACCAGATTTCTATTTTGTTTTGTGCTGACTAGCCAAAGATTCCACATCTTTACTAGATTTGATACTACTTAGGGTGGTGAAATGAACTTCTGTTATACTATAGTTTATGGTATATTTATATTTCTTCCTTTTGATGGAATTATAATGCTATTATAAGTACCACAATGACCATCACCACCATAACTTATCACTTACTTACTAATTGATATGCAAAATCCAAGGATAGAAACTAAGAAGGGTATAGAGTGAGGGTAGATGTTTTGATTACCTATAGATTGGGATGGATAAAATACTAATTTATAAGCTAAGATCTGTCCTCTTGATCCCATTAAGTTTATTTTTTTCCCTAGATTTTAATGGAAAATTATACACTACTTCTCCTAAAGTAATTCAGATGTGTACATTTTCTACACAATGAAGAAAGTATTTGAGTGAGAGTTCTGGAAACTTTACTGTAGGAAAAATGGCTCAAATTTATTTGGTTCATTACTGAGTTAAATTAAATAAAAATGATATAGAAGTAGGGGAACCCACAGCATCCTTTGCAGAGGAGAGACCTATCAGTGTGTATGATTGTGGAAAGAAAATATCATTTGTGTATCTTGTGCATAAGGGAAATAATTGTTATAATCTAGGTTGAGGGTATATATGATGCTTTGCACTTCATTGTCTCTCAGGAAATGCACAAGGTATTTTAGAGAAAATTCTTAGAATGAAGATAAATGACTAAACCTAATTTAGTGAACTGCGCCAAGTTGTAGTCACTGCAGTGCTTGTTGTGTTATTCAGATTATTATTAACTTGCTGAATGCTCTTCAATGCCCTGTATAAACTGTCGTTTTGGGCTGGCCGTATGATCTCTATTCTAGATTCGGGTCCTGGCCACCCACCTCTCTGTGCATGGCGCTTCTCTTTCCCTCTCCCCTCACAGGTGGTCAGTGTTTATAGAAATCATCATTTTGGTTTGATTTATTTGTATTTGTATAGTAGTTTTACTTACCCCTGAATGCAAAGACTGAAGTGACTGAGCAGCTTACACCTCCTGATCTCCCTTCTCTAAGGGTCACCTTACCCATGATAGAGAAAGGAAAAGTCTCCGGAGATTCTCTACCTCGCTGGCAACATAGTCTCTCAGCTTTCCTGGAAGCTGTTGGGGAAAAACATAATAAGGAATTTTTAGAGAAAATAAGGTTAGAAGTAGAAAAAAGGAGACAAAAAGTATTTACAAGTGTTTTTGCATTTACCTTATACACAATGCCTGTCATAGGTTAGTTGCTTCTCATTTTTAAAATATCTGCTTCTGTATCCATCCCCCCAACCATCACTTACACAAAGAATATTTTCCCTGCACACGACCTGCCTTTTTCTACTTTGTATACTGCAGCAACTGAATATTTTTCTACTTAATGATTAATGGGAGTTAATATATATCCTCTTTTAAAATAAATTTGGATAAATCTAGTACTGTTAAGAGAAGGTATCAGTTGTCTTACCCTCTTGTGAATTAAATGATATTATATACTTATCTAGGTTTGCTTTGTGCCAACTACTGTTTTAAGTCTATTTTATATATGAACTTGTTTAATCCGTGGGGCAGTGAATGAGATTGACACCATAATTATCATTCCTCTGTTACAGATATTGAAACTGAGGCTCAGAGATGTTTGGAACCTTGTGCAAGTTTAGACAGTAAATTGTAGAGTTTTGATTTTGGCTCAGAAGACACATTCTTGATTACCATACTACATAGCCTCTTAACCAGGGTGTTTTCCTCCAACATCAGACCCACAGGCTAAAGTAAAGGCTTAGGTTCTAATAGGGAGGGGAGAAGATTTAGATAGTTTCAGATCCTAGACCTTTAGATGAGAGGACGTGTGGGAATTAAAGTTTGGATCAGGTCAAAGTGTTAGAAATTGCTGATGGAAACAATGAGGGCCCAAGAAAAGGGGTGCCAGGTGAAGGATAAAAGAAGTGGAGGAAGTAGATAAGGAAATTTCTTATTTAAAAAAGTTGTCTAGATCTTGTAACCAGGACGTAGAGAAAAGCTCCTTCTCCTGCAGCAACTCTTATTTCTTTGCCATCTCTCTTTTTTGCTTTTCTTGCAGTTCATATTTCCCTTTTCCTTAGGACCCAGAAGCTTGTTGTACCTCGCTCTAGGCCACTTCCAGTCCAAGCACGAAATGTCTCCATGTCATGCAGCCTTGCTTAGCAAGCTGAACCATCTTGCATCGATGGTTCTTTTGCCAGCTATTTCTGTCCATGTATGGAAGTCTCAGGAATTTCCCGGGAGAAGAGGTGGCTGTTGAGGACAAGATGTGAAGGTTCTTGGGTCTTCTGGACAAATTCCATTGTAATCATCCTCACAACAATTGAGAAGCTTTGTATTCAGATAAATCTGGGTTCAACTTTGGGTTTGCATGTATTGTGTGATCTTGGACTCGACCTCTCTAAACATTAAGTTGATAAAGAAAATCCCTATTTAAGAAAGTTGTCCAGACCTTGGAGATAAAAATATCATTTATACCGAATTCCTCTTATTTCTTTCCATTCTCTTCCTTCTTTCATCTTTCTTACCTCAAATATACTGTTTCCCGGGATCCAGATCTAGGAGCATGTGCTTTATGTTATGGTTTTATGTTATCTTTATCTGTAAAATAACCTATGGAATCATTGTGATTAGATGATGCAGTAGGAACACTCAGAATCTAGTATGTACTCAACAAGTGGCCATTCCTATAATGATGACATATATGCGACATATGGACATACACACACACATACAACCAAAATAAAATGAAACAAAATATGAATAGAATCCATAAATATAAGATTGTTTTACTTAAAATGACCACATTCTGTAAACATTTGCTTTAGTTGTTATTGTTGTTTTGGCTTGAAAGTTAGTGTCATATATAAACTATATTTAAACTTAAAAAAACTCTTCTTTTGTAATTTTGCAAAGAAGAAAGCAGGACCCTGGGAATGTGGGTCAGGTGAGTGTTTATTGAGGAGAAGAAAGACACTCTGTTGCAGGAATCCCTGGACCATCAAGGAGCAGTAACAGGTGCCCTGGTTAAAAAAAGCTAATAGTGTTCAGAAAAAAAAAAGGAAATATTGTGCCTATTCCCCAAATAGATTGAGGATTGGTCCTAGCACCACATTTCTTATTGCTTGAGGTTTTCACAGCTGTCTTTTATACCCTTTATGAACGATGGTTGGGATTTAGAGATCCACCATTGCCTTATTCCATTCATTGTATTTATTTATAAATGATGACATGGAAGGACTTTCTTGAACCAAACTTTTTATTTCTTTGCTTTTTTATTTATCAAATATCTTCCTTAAAATAACCACATTGCCACGTGTAAAAGAAATAAATATCTTCAATTATTTGGTCTTGTCTTTCTGAAGACATTAGAATGACCAATTTCCCACTGGAATTAAAAAAAAAAAAGAAGAAGAAGCTAAAGGTGAAAACAGTCTGTGGTCTCAGGGAGAGCCAAGCTTGTGTTGCCCAAGATTTTCAGAACTGCCATGACAGCTGACCTTCAAAAATGTCCTCTTCCATTGTTGATAGGAGATGGCCATCTCTGCTCCCTACAGGTGGCAAGTGGTGCTTAGAAGATTGGTTTCCCATCTGGCCTAACTCCAAGTCAGTGGAGGCGGCCACTGCACCTGAATATTCCTCAGTTCTGGTCCCTGTCTTGCTAACCTTAATTTGTTGCTGTGCAGTTAATGGCTTCCTGTCATTACTGAAGGTCTGGGAACAGTTCATCAGTTAAGCATATGCTTGATAACTTGTAATGGTTTTATGTTACAGCCAGATGCCAGGTAGGATATTTCAACTTCCTCTAGCAGCCAGGTGTTAAATGGCCTTATTTAAGATTATTATGGGTGGATGGAGGCAAATATTGCATGGATTTTGTGTGTCCTAAGAAAAGGTGATAATGGTGCTAATTAAGAAGTCTCTTGGAAGGGCTTCTTGGAAATTATTATAAGGAGATAGATGATATGCATTAACGTTATTATCAAAGCTATGAGTTTTGTAGTTTTTGTTTGTTTGTTTGTTTGTTTTGGCTGATAGTAGGACATATTAGGAGTGCAACCTTTGGAGAATGGATTTTCAAGTTCTCAGCCACTCAGTGTTTATAAGTTGTTACCATTAGAGAAGGCCATTCACTGTCCTTGGTGCTATAGGAAAGGTAAAATCATAGTTACTCTAGGGGAAAGTAATAATGACACTCAGAATTTGTCAACATTAGAACACAAGCAGCTCCATTCCTTTCTTCCTGGGAAAGAAACTGCTCAATAAATATCTAACACTGCAGCGTGAAGTCTAATGCTAGTCCTATTGATGTCTAAGTTGTTTAACCTGCAATATGCACATTTTAATCCTAAAAAAATTCTGATAACAATTTAATGCTTTTCATTGACCATTAAGAAAATGAGCAAATAAATTTATACATAGCCGTATCTCAAAGTCATGGGATGGCAGGCCTAATGTTTGTGGTAATTTAACATACGGGGCCTGGTGTTTCCAGACACTGGGGTAGTTCATAGTGTTGGATAAAAACAACACTTTTTACTAGAACAATTTGATGTTCTAGTAAAACAACTTTCTACTAAATCTACTAAATCTTCTACTTTTGCTAAATCTTGTCCATTACTTAACATGCCATATCACTGTCAGAAAAGCAGTTGATACAGGCTTAGAGAGGGAAAAATTTCATTGAATTTGTCAAGGATTCAGATGATGATTGAAAAGAAGATAGAAGTAAGAAATAAGGAGTTGAGGTTAAATCAGCAGGAATTTTAAGTCATACGGGAGTGTAAAACTCTTATCTGTATCCGGCTTTTAACTCAGGAACATTGAATTTTTATAAAGAAAAACCAGCTTTTGGACTCTCCCCAATGAATGACTGTATTTATTCAAATTTTAAGGTTACTATTATTAGCATATTAAGAAACTTTTAAAAATATGTATTTATTAGAGAGAGAGAAAGAGTGAAAGTGAGAATAAGAAAGATTGAGAGCGCAGGAGTGCATACAGAGGAGAGGGACGGGGGGGAGGGAGAGAATCTCAAGCAGACTCTGGGCTGAGTGCAGAGCCTGCCTTGGGGTTCGACCTCATGACCCTGACATCACAACCTGTGCTGAAACCAGGAGTCAGATGCTCTTACTGATACATCAATAGCTTAGGGGAAATCCACATGAATTCCCTGAAATTCTACATAAATGCACACATGCATTTTTTATGGAAAGAAGATCAGTACTCTCAATAGATTTTTAAAGAGATTTATGATCCTTCAAAGTTTAAGAAACTGCTCCCAAATGATTATTTGGAAAGTTGTTCCAATCTTTCGATTGTAAGGGGTGCACTTTGATTTTCATGTTCCACAAATGGTGGGTGGAAGAAATGTCAGAACATTTTAAATGACAAACATAAAAGAAATTAAGGAGGTAAGAAGATAGCAATGGGAAGATCAGATTGGCAAAAAGTACTTGAAGATAACATTCAAGAAAGAATGGTGCAGAGGGTCAAACAGAACAATAAAATCCTTTCCTGGATTTTAGTAGTGAGCAGGAGTTCTGCAATTTAGGATTGACTTCTTGCTAGGCTACAAGTTCCTCGTTTCACTATGTCTGTTTCTTTCTCTATGAAATGGGGACATTAATATATCATTAGTTTGACTTCATTCAAATGAGAAATTCCATATAGGCAGATTTTTCAGATAACTGAAGCACACTTCTTTTAGCCCCAAGTGATATATATTTTAGCCACTTATGATAAAATGCTTTCTAAATATGTTATCTTCTAAAAGCAACTAAACTAAATAATGATAATACTAGCAATATTTATTGGAATTCTACTGTATCCCAGGTAACTTTCTAAGCATTTTAGGTATATTATATCACATAATCCTAAGAGTAACTCCATAAGATGGATCCTATTATTATCCCCATTTCAAATATGAAAAAAATTGAGGCAAGTCATAAGATAACTTTATGTTATTATTAACTGTAACCCAGGGCCTAGCTCCAGAGCTGTGCTCTAAACCACAATGTCAAGATGAATATCATCTAATCCCTCTGTGATACCTTGAGGCTCTCATGATCTCCATACTTTTGAGAAATATAGTGTTAATTATGGCGAAATTAAATAGCTCAAATTAATTCATAGATTGAGTTATGCTTTTTCTCTTTATAATACTTTTGCATTCTCCTCTATTCTGATTCCATTTGTAATATATTGTTACTGTCACTTTGCCTAATGATAGCTGTGTTATCCTCACTTAGGTCACAGGTCTTCGGATAAGAAGAATACTAAGCAATCTACATCTGAAGAACCATGCACAAGTATGAAGTAACCTCATTTTCCTGGAGTGAATTTAGATGATAAGATCCTAGTTCTTGAGCCTGATGCCATAAAATATGAAGCTTTTGAAGAATTTTGGAGAAAATGAGCTTATTTTGCATGTGGTTTGATTTATTATGCAATAATAGACAACTGGAACCTGGACAATAATCTTTGGGGAGGCTATACTATATAGATACAAGCAGCAATATAAAATAAAGCATGCAGAAATAGAGCTGATAATCAAATTATGCATGGCATGGTGTACCGGTATATTGATTGGATATTAATACTGATTAGTGAGTGTCTTTGCAATGCAGGTCATTAAATATTTTAAATATAACTCCTATGTATAAGTATGTTTATGGCAGTACAGGTTGCAGTGGCGACTCTTTTCCCTCCACTTGCTGCTATACCGCCCCACCTACAACCCCAGAGACAAACCCAGGAAATTATAGAAGAAAGTCAATATCTATCAACAGGGGAATTGTTGAAAACATTTGTTTCATTCCTACAATGAAATATGAGATCACTATTTAAAAGAAAGAATTATGACTATATCTGCTGTCTTTGAGGGATATCTAGCATCTATATTTAAGTAACAAAAGTAATTATATATAAAACTATGGGCCGCATTTATTTTGAGAAAGGACAAGGGTTGAGCTGTCACAATCTCAGATTTCAAGATATAGTACAAAGCTATAGTAATCAAAATAGTATAGTACTGGCACAAAAATAGACACATGGATCAATAGGAGACAATAGAGCCCAGAAATAAACCCATGTTTATATGGTCAATTAATCCATACATACAATGGGGAAATATATATAACAGAGCGAGAATATATAATGGGGAAAACAGAATCTCTTCAATAAATGGTGCTGGGAAAACTGGACAGTTAAATGTCAAAAATGAAACTGGATTACTTTCTAACACCATACATAAAAATAAATTCAAAATGGATTAAATACCCAAATGTGAGATTTAAAATCATAAACATTCCAGAAGAAAACAGGCAGTGATCTCTTGGACATAAGACTTAGCAAAATTTTTATGGATGTATCTCCCCAGGCAAAGGAAACAAAAGGAGAAACAAACTATTGGGACTATACCAAAATAGAAAGCTTTGCACAGGAAAAGGAAGCCATCAAAAAACCCAACCCAAAATTCCAAAACAAACAAAAAGAAGACAATTCCACTGAGTGGGAGAAGATATTTGCAAATGATATGTCCAATAAAAGGTTAATATTCAAAATATATAAAGAACTCATTCTATTCAACATGAAAAAACTCCAAGCAATCTGATTTATAAATGGGCATAGGACCTGAGGAGACATTTTTCCGAAGAAGACATATAGATGGCTAACAGACGCATGCAATGATGCTCAGTGTCACTAGTAATTAGAGAAGTGCAAATCAAAACCATAGTGAGGTATCACTTCATACCAGTCAGAATGGCTAGTATCAGAAAGACAAGAAATCATAAGTTTTGACAAGGATGCAGAGAAAAGGAAACCTTCATGTTTCGTTGGTTGGGAATGTAAATTGGTGCAACCACTGTGGAAAACAGTGTAGAAATCGCTCAAAAACTTAAAAATAGAAATAACATATAATCCAGTGATTATATTGCTAGATGTCTATCCAAAGAAAACAAAAACAGTAATTGGAAAAGATAGATGCACCCATATGTTTATTGCAGCTTTATTTACAATAGCCAATATATGGAAACAACCTACGTGTCATCAGTGGATGGATGGGTACAGAAGATGTGATATATAAGAACAATGGAACATTACTCAACTATCAAAAGATTGTGATCTTGCCGTTTACAACAACATGAGTGGACCAAGAGGATATTATGTTAAGTGAAATAAGGAAGACAGAGAAAGACAAATACCATATAATTTCACTTATATGTGGAACCTAAAAAACAAAACAAATGAACAAACAAGCAAAAAAAAAAAATAACCAGAAACAGACTCATAAATACAGAAGACAAACTGGTAGTTGCCAGAGGAGAGAGCAATGGGGGGAGGGGGGGGAATGGGTGAAGCAGGTGAAGAGGATTAAGAGGTACAGATTTCTAGTTATAAAATAAATAAGCCACAAAATGAAAAGTATGCTATAGGGAATAGAGTCAATAATATTGTAATAACAATAAAGGGACAGCCCCAACACCTATCACGGTGAGCCTTGAGGAATATGTCGGATTGTTGAATCACTCTGTTGTCTACCTGAAACTAAGAGAACATTGTATGTCAACTCTACTGTATAATATAAAAATATGGACTATGTTTCACAGAAAGTAAAAAAAAAATTTCTATTCGGTTGTTTGAGCACAGGGAAGATTGGAAGGATATACTACTAACATGGCTGATCCCAGGAGGTGGGATTAGGAGGATCAAAGAGTATTATCTTCATATATTGTTGAATTGGTGTACTTGTTTCAAGAAGCATTTTGACTTTTATAATTAAAAAATCTAATAAAGTGAATTTTGAGAGTGAAAAGTAATAAGTTTCAGTTGGTTGTGGCTGGTGAGGATTAGGAAGACTAAAGAAAAGATGATTACTTTTTAAAAAATCTAAGTGTATTTTTTCAAGTTTTACAATGAACTTTGATATTTTGGGGGTATTTTATTAAATACATTCTTATAAAACCATTTTATTTATTTATTTATTTTTTATAAAACCATTTTATCTTATTTATTTTTTTTATAAAACCATTTTAAAGTAAAATAAAAGTTTAACATGGTGATTTTCTTGCTAAAAATAATCTGTGTTAAACCACAGACTGATAAAGTGTGACTACTCATTGTGTTAATTGCATAGCAAAGACTTGCTTGCTGATTGAAGAAAGCATCAATAAGAAGAAGATGAGAAAAATACCCAAATGGTAAGGAACATAACGAATCATATCCAGGAAGAAGTCTCTAGCAGTGTGCATAAATGTCCATACCCTTCTAGGAGACTTTTTTCTTTCCACAAGTCCCTAGGATTTGAAACGAAGAGACTTTCTTGTCCAGGGCAGGTGCATAAATTCAGTTCCAGGCCGTGGGTATAGAGCGACGGGAGTGGCAGTCTCATGAAGGTGATAAAAATCGGTCACGCTGCTTCCTATGCTGATACGCTCTAATAATACCCAGTTTACTGATAAAAAGTCAAGTCAAAAATACAGATCCCGGAGCATATAAGGTTAGTGTGCTGAAGGAACACTCTAAGCCCAACACAAACCTAAAGGGTCAGTGGCTTAACACGGTAAAGGTGTATTTCTTGCTCATGTCCCAGGCCGGTGTAGATCGGGGAAGGGACTCTGCTCCAAGCAGCTTCCAATTCTGGAACACAGATGCCTTCCATCTCATGGTACTGCCACTTCCAGGATCTTAATCCTTATAGAGTGAGAAGAGTGCGAGCGGGACCTTGGATATGGAAGATTTTCTTATAGGCCAGGTTTAGAAGCAGAATATATCACCTCAGTCCACCTGCCATTTCCCCAGAACTTGGTTCCACTGGGCCGAGCAATCAGCAGGGAGGCCAGGGTATGGGATTTGGCTGTCTGCCCAGGAAGCAGAGGAGAGAAAGAACGTTGGTGGCCTCTAGTAGGCTCTGCTGCAGAGGACCTCTTGGGGGGCGGGGGGGCTCCTCGACCTCTACCGTGGGTGAGAGGGGTAGAGAGGAAGAAGCGGGAAGGAATGGAAATGTAAAAAGAGTGAGAGATGAAAAACAGAAAGGGATACGTGTTTGTTCATGTACTTCTTTTGTGCCAGATAGTTTTATGTGAATTTGTGTTTTTTTTTAATACAATCTGCCAGGTGGGCATATTTTGGGAAAATTGTTAAAAATGTATTCTTGATAGTACAGAAAACACTATTATTTTCTTCCTGCAGAGTTACATGTGAATTGGGCCTTAGCTGCATCTGACTTTGATTAGGTTGTTGTATAAATGGAATCAGACAGCTTGACTTGGAATGACTCATTAGTCCTTCCTCCTTCTTTGTTAATATTCTCCAAATTTACTAGAAGTGCCGTGTCATCTATTGTATGGGTGCTACCAGACAGACTTAGGAGAGGCCACTTGACGATGCTTTCTGGAGTCGCGAACGACTGTATTTTGCCATTTGGGTGCCAGAAGGATTTTCTGATTATCCTAGGTGGCACTGTGCCTCGTTACAGCTCTGAACAAGGACAGGGAGAAGAATCAGTGCCCAGAGCCTGTCTACATTGCCTTTACACTCCACCGTGGACCAGCGATAGGAGAGGGCTACGACTTCAAGTGAAATGTCTGTCTCCCCTTCAAGACACAGCAAATCTTCCCCTTACCTGTATCTTTCACGAGTCTTTCCCCCAAGTCCCAACTCTGAACTCCTTTAGTAACTGTTGCACTCCTTTTTTATTCCTAACTTTCTGCCCTGGGTTGCTGTGGATCTCTCTAGATATAAGGTAACTTTCTCTAGAGAATCTCTAAGCTCCTGTGGGAAGGGATGATTGCTTTATTTTTATTTTTAAAATTATTTTATTTTTAGAATTACAAAGGCTGTTGGAAATTGATGTGGATCATTTAGACTTAACGTTATTTGGAGAAATTTTTTAATTCGAGAAAGTTTTGTGTCTTCTTATATGTTTCCTCATACCCAGCAGGAACACTCAAAGTAAGTTCTGAAAGTTGAAAATATTATTTAAACACACACACACACACACACACACACACACACACACACACACACACATTACCCAGTCTGAATATTTTAAACTTTTACAGTTTTATTTATGAGAGAATCTTTGTATCTCTGGTATTTTCCAAACTTCAACTAAGTGCTAGGAGCTTTACGTACATTACCTTGGATGTGGCTTTAAGCCGGTGTTCCCCCAATTGGGGTACCAGAAATCCTTGGGAGAACTTGAATTTATATCAAGGGAACTTAGAAACCTCAGAATAAATATGGGATAGGTAATTGTTAAAAAACAAAACAAACCCCAAAACTCCCCAAACCAACTAATTCAATAGAAATAATCCCTGATTCACATAAAAGTTTGTACAGAAATATTTACACCTGATTTAGTCATAATCTCCCAAAGTTGCAAACAACCCAACCAGTCCGTGAATGAGCATACTGTGGTATGTCCACACAACAGTCCTCACAACAGTCCTCACAACAGTCCGCACAATAGTCCACACAATAGTCCTCACAACAGTCCTCACAACAGTCCTCACAACAGCCCACTACTCCACCTATAAAAGGAGCAGACTACTGATTCATGCAACACTATGGAAGAATCTCACATGCCTTTTTTTTTTTAAAGATTTTATTTATTATTCATGAGAGACACAGAGAGAGAGAGGCAGAGACACAGGCAGAGGGAGAAGCAGGTTCCCCGCTGGGAGCCGGATGTGGGACTGGATCCCGAGACCCTGGGGTCATGACCTGAGCCAAAGGCGGACACCCAACCGCTGGACCCTGCAGGTGCCCCTCACATGCCTTATGTTAAATAAAACAAGGTAGTTTCAAAAGACTTTGTGGAGTTTATGCTCAAACATGTGATATTCTGGAAAAGGCAAATGGTAAGAAAACAGAGTAGATCAGTGTTCCCCGGGCGGAGTGGGGAGAGGACTGACTAGGAGGGGGCTGTCGGGGGAGGAACGGGCCTGTCCTGTGCCTCGACTGTGGCCTCCTTACGTGACTGTATACATTTGTTTATACTCAGAGAACATATACCAAGGAAAGTGCATTTTACTGTATATTAAATCAAAAAAACCATTTTAATCCCAAGAAGCTAATGCTGGCAGGATGCTATGAAATGTGTACCTTCACTAGAGTAATTGGTTACTTTTTTCAGAAGTAATTTAGCTATATATTTCCAAAGTCATAATGTCGCTCATAGCTTTTCATACAATGATCCCATACTGAAAATTTTATCCTAAGAAAATTTAAAAGTATGGGAAGTGTATATGCTTAGGGAGGTTTGTCATCTTTTTAATGATGAAAATGCTGCCTTATTGCTTTTATTTTCATTGCTATGCTTGCTAGAAAAATTATAGATTTTTCACATGCTTATTGACCAGCTTTGCGGGAGAGACTAAGATTAATATCCTCCAGCGGTTGAAGAGAACAGAACTTCTGTTCTTCTCTATTCAATAACCAAACCAAGTCATCCATTTCTGTGAAATAATTAGAAACAGTTAAAATTTATACTGTTGGTACTGTAGATGAATAAACACATTTTAATTAAAAAAATATGGTTGTAAACTGAACTCTTTAGGGGATTTTCATTTTGCGTCTTTCACTATATCTACCTCCTCTGTACAATGTTCTCCATTCAGTGACTTAGCTGTGAGCAAAGCAGACAATAGTTCCTTCTCTCATGGAACTCACATTCTAGTTTATTCTGAAATTAGAACAGAGAGTTTAGTTCCTCATTCAGTGTTTTCACCCTTGTGAGAATTACATAGGCCTTATATAAAGTTAATGATTTGGGCAAAACATGGAAATGTAAAGCCTACTCCACTTTTTAAGAATGCGTTTTCCTACATTTTCCTCTACTCTTTTCTATATTTTAGTCATTGTCCCACTTCCAGAGACAACTTTTTTTGTTCTTTTTTTTAATTTCTTTTTTATTTTTTAAAGATTTTATGTATTTATTTGAGAGACAGAGAGAGAGAAAGAGAGACAGAGAGAGAACACGAGGTGGGGGGCAAAGGGAGAGGGAGAAGCAGACTCCTGGCTGAGCAGGGAGCCCGATGCAGGGCTGGATCCCAGGACCTTGAGATCATGACCTGAGCCGAAGGCAGACACTTAACTGACTGAGCTTTTTCTGTTCTTGAACCTTTGCTTTTCCTCTGACATTCTCAGTAGGTGAACTTGCTTTGGATTTCTTTTTTTTTTCTTTTTTTTAAAGCAGTTTTTAAAATTTTAATTTAATTTTATTTTTTAATAATAAATTTATTTTTTATTGGTGTTCAATTTGCCAACATACAGAATAACACCCAGTGCTCATCCCGTCAAGTGCCCCCCTCAGTGCCCGTCACCCATTCACCCCCACCCCCCGCCCTCTTCCCCTTCCACCACCCCTAGTTCATTTCCCAGAGTTAGGAGTCTTCATGTTCTGTCTCCCTTTCTGATATTTCCTACCCACTTCTTCTCCCTTCCCTTCTATTCCCTTTCACTATTATTTATATTCCCCAAATGAATGAGACGATATAATGTTTGTCCTTCTCCGATTGACTGATTTCACTCAGCATAATACCCTCCAGTTCCATCCACGTTGAAGCAAATGGTGGGTATTTGTCATTGGGAAATATAGAAGTAATACAAAGAAAGTGTCCTTATCCTATCACTGAATTCACTAACCTGCGTGCTTCCGAGCTCATATCCACTGGCTCCCTTCCAATTGTTCTGGAGCAGTCAGTGTGCCTCTCTTAGATCAAGCCATCCCCTTGAGCACTGCTTCTAATCCTGTCCGCCCAGTCATGGAGTTTGCTTCTATAATTATCCATAGTCATTCCTAAATTATCAGTTTCTACCATCAGCATAAAAACATGATACAACATTTCTAATCTTAAAAAAACATCTCAAGATGCCATGGCTCCTTCTAGCCGTGATCCCATGTTTTTCCTTTTATAGAAAACTTCCTGAAGAAGCTGTTTATAGATGCTATCTTGTGTTCCTTGCCTCTTAATCTCTAGTGGAATCAACAATCAAGTTTCCATCCTTATCATTCCATTCAACTCTTACAAAGATCACCAAAGATCTCCATATTGCTGAAGTCAATGTCAATATTCAGTCTTCATTTCAAGAGCCTATGATAGAACTTTTTCTTTCATCTCTTGAATCCTTCCTTAACTTGACTTTGGAGATATTCACACGAATTTCCTCATGGACGACTATTACTCGCCCTCTGTTCCCATAGTATCTGCCTTGTCTTTTCTTTCAAATGTTGGAGAATCCAGGACTCTGTCCTCAGTTCTTTTCTTTTCTCTACCTATACTCACACCCTAGATGATTTTGTCCCAGAACGTGAATAAATACAGGCTGATTGTGCCCAAATTATGTCTTCAGCCTGGAATTGCTTTTGAACCATAAGGTACTCCTAATATCTGGCTACATGTTCTCTCTAGCATCTCAAATTTAAAGTGTCTAGAAAAGTGAGCTCCTGAGTTCTCACTCTGCCAATCCTACTCCTCCTATAGAGTCCCCATCATAGCAAATAGCATTTCACTTACCGAGTTACTAAAAAATCTTGGAATCATCTTTCACTCCTTTTTCTGATGTCCCAGACCTAATCAGGAAATGATGTCCCAAAGCTGACTATGGCTTGCCTCTTAAGGTTCAAGACACCACCTTCTCTTGACTGATACCTACCTCCCAATTGGTCTCCCTGATACTCTAGCCACATTGTGTCACTCTCCTTTGAGCATCCAATGGTTCCCCGTAACATTTAGACTAAAATCGAAAGACTACTATGGTCTACAGATACCTGTATGATCTGTCTCCTGATTGCTTCTCTAACCTCATTTCCTAACACTTCTCTAAATTATTTGTCTGAAAACTGCTCCTTAAGTATTTCAAGATTATATACACTCCAGGAATTTTTACACTTGCTCTTTTATCTCCCTGGAACACTCCTTCCTCAGCTATTTGCTTGTAGGACTGCCATGCTGCCTGCCTGGACTATAAATTCTACTTTTATGATAATCATTTTCTATGTCTCATCACCTCATTTACTTCATTACTTATCTCTACCTTATGCATTATTTACCAATAATAAAAATCCTCCAGCTAGAAAATAAGCTCCATGAGGGCAGAGGCTTATTCTCTTTGGTTCATTGTTATAGTCTAAGGATCGGGCACATAGTTAGGCCCCAAGAAATACAGGTTGAACTAATGGAGTTGCCAAAAATAGCAAATAAAAAATAAAGTTAAAAATGTCTAGCTAAATTTGAATTTTAGATAAAAGTATTTTTTTAGTATAAATATATTTTAAATATTGTATATATTTTATCTGGCAATCCTATGAATTTTTTTATAATAAATTTATTTTTTATTGGTGTTCAATTTACCAACATACAGAATAACACCCAGTGCTCATCCCATCAAGTGCCCCCATCAGTGCCCGTCACCCATTCACCCCCACCCCCCGCCCTCCTCCCCTTCCTCACCCCTAGTTCGTTTCCCAGAGTTAGGTGTCTTCATGTTCTGTCTCCCTTTCTGATATTTCCCACACATTTCTTCTCCCTTCCCTTCTATTCCCTTTCTCTATTATTTATATTCCCCAAATGAATGAGACCATATAATGTTTGTCCCTCTCCGATTGACTTATTTCACTCAGCATAATACCCTCCAGTTCCATCCACGTTGAAGCAAATGGTGGGTATTTGTCGTTTCGAATGGCTGAGGAATATTCCATTTTATACATAAACCACATCTTCTTTATCCATTAATCTTTTGATGGACACCGAGGCTCCTTCCACAGTTTGGCTATTGTGGACATTGCTGCTAGAAACATTGGGGAGTAATGAATTATGAACCTTGAATAAGCTCATTATCCAATATTTATTAAATATTAGTAGCCATTATCTAGATGAAAACCAATTGTTTCTACAGGGTAGGCATTCAAATGCTTGACAACTAAATTTGAAAATGAACATTTCCGTCCTCAGGTCTGTATTGTGAGATGCTAGCAAATAGGTCTAGTTAGGGGCAGATTTTTGATGTGTGATATTTGGATAAGATGAAGACTATTAGAAGAGTCATCTATATATCTGTATAACTAAAATTCAAGAACATAATACTGAAGGATTTTAATCCAGGCAAAGTACATTTACTTAATTACAAATATCAGGGCTAGATTATTTATATTTTGGCTAATCAGCTAGCAATGTGAATATTATTTAAATGGCATGATGTAGGGGAGAGAAGACTAGAGTCTGGAGAGTTTGGAGATACAGGTTGTGGCCTCTGCTTGTCAAATCAGTTACATGACTGATTGTATCACATGACCCTGCTGTGCCCCATTTCTGCATCTGTAAATTAGTAGTGTTTGACTCTTTAATTTCTCAAATTCTTTAAAGCTAAAATCTCCTTTGCTATATATTGAAAATATACATTTCTTAGTTGATAAGACATCTGCTAAAATGATGTATAGTTTGCTATGGTTGGAGGACTATGTGGGCAGGTCTTGGGAAAGTATAAACTTAAATATTATTTTGGATATTTATGCTTTGAAGTTCATTTTTCTTGCAAAATGAGGTATTTGTTTCTTCATTCAATCAAAATTATTCAGATAATTTCCAGGTATGACTATTTTTGCTTTTGGAGATACTAAATGACTATAGGGTTGTCTGTACACTTCAAGGAACTCATGATCTGGTCCTGAGAGAAATATACATGACACATAAATGCAAGGCCAGTAAGAACTGTTATGAGAGAAGTAAATACTAGGTCACATGAGAGCAGAAAAGAAGAGAAGAGATAAGTGTCCTCCTTTTAGTAGAGGTTGAAGTGAGAATAAGGAGAGTTTAGAAAACATCTAACAGACATATATCTTGGAAGTTGAGATAGACATGACATTGTAGAAAGAGTAGATACAGTGTCGAAGTGTGAGTTTGTATAATTGTTTTTTTCATGGTCGATGTCCATGTGTGAACTTGTATTATCAGTCTATGACTATGTGTGAATTGGTGTAACTGCTTTTTTCATGATCAATGTTCATGTGTGAATCTGTATAATTGCTTTTTTCTTCCTTTGCCACTTTCCTAATCTACACAATGGAGCCAATACTTGCCTCTAAGGATTCGGGGCAGGGTTGAATGTGAAAATGCCTGACACACTGAGTTCAGTGTAATTTCCTGAATTTCAACTGCACTCTTAAGAAATACTCGAATGGATTTTGCATTGATAATGATTAGTAACTTTAAAGGCTTTAGCACAAAAAGTTATTGGTGGATCAGTGCCAGTACCTATCAAAGATTACAATCCTTTTTGGGAATTAGATAAAAATTAGAATAAAGTCACAGAGTTGTGTTAATGTAAGATGACTTATTATTCTTTTTTGGGAAGTCTTGTCTTTTATTCTGTGAATAAGCCCCGCCTAGTTCTTTGGCTGTAAGATATTCTTTCTTTTAGGAAAGGCTGATTAAGGAGATAGTTGATTGATTGATTGGTTTTAAAAATAATGTCTATATTTTATAAAATACAAAGTCAACAGTAATATGCCTGTCATATATGTATTTTGAAAATTTAACGTTTTTTGAAATTTTGCTAAAATGAAAATTTATGGTAATCATTGAATAAAACTATTTTCCTTATGATAAATGAGGTTCTACATAATGCTTCATTAAGTAAAAATGAATTCTCATTAAAAGTATATTTAAGGGACTCCTGGGTGGCATAGTCAGTTGAGTGTGCAACTCTTGGTTTTGGCTCAGGTCCTGATCTCGGTCTTGTGGGATCGCGCCCCGGTTAGGCTCTGTGCTCAGCTTGGCGTCTACTTGGATTCTCTCTCTCTCTCCCTCTGCCTCTCTTCTCTCCCTCTCTCTCAAACAAATAAATCTTAAAAAGAAATAAAGATATATATTTAAGATACATCCAATATTCTCTGACATTACTAAAGCTGTATGTTTGCAAGGAGTAGCATTAATTATTTAAGATAAAAATTTGAAATAGTTCTAAAAATTTTTTAAATCTTGATAGTATATCATTCACTCATTTGCTCTCTCACTCAACAACTCGTGAGCACCTCCTCTGTGGCTGGAATGATTGTAGGGGCTTAATTCAGCTCTGAGCAGGAAAGACTAGATCTCTGTCCTTATGGAACTGATTCCCCAGTGAAGGAGATACGCAATAAACAAATCATATTCAATATATTATCATCATTGCATCAAGTTACTTGCACAAGGGTACTTGGCCAGTGTGGGACTTAGCTCTAATAATTCTAATATTCTCTGTACAAATTGTTCACAGGGTTTTAAAAATTGCTCAACTTACTAATGAAACTATGAAAGCCTAGTTCCAGAAGAGTAAGATTGCTTCAGTTTCAATCTCTCTGGGACACTTATTAAGTGTCCAACTGTGGTAAAGTCTGAAGCTTACTTTTCTCCATCTGTAAAATGGACGTAAGAGAACATTGAAAGATAATGATGAAATGAAATAAGGTAGGTAAAGTACAACTTGGTTAGTGCTTAACAAATCTTAGATGCTTTTACCATTATCATTAAATATTAGTCTATATTTGTGCTCAGGAACGAGAGTAGGGTAGCTTAGCAGGCACGATAAGAAAGTGCTGGCACCTTGTCTTTTAAACTACTTACTGGTTGCTGACTCATAAGAGATTTTTGTTGCAGGCAAAGGTTAAGTTATCTGTTTTGAGTTCACGGTTATGCATAGATCAGATGAACTCCAGTGAAGTTCACTTTTGTTATTTGATAACTGAGGGGAGACCGTATACAAAGCATAGCCGGTACTGTTGACTGGGTAGCTAATTAACCTCTCAGCAGTGTGCCTTATGTCTACACGAAGTCACTGTCACTCTGTCACTCTGATTACTTGGTGGACTCTGGACAAGGAGCTATAATATATATGAAAGTGCAATTTGCATCAATGACTAAAATAATCTTTTTAAAAAAAAGATGGATAGGATATCTTATGTACTTTCTTTTTCCATTTTGTGATCCTTGCTTCCAGTTTAAATATAAAAGCAAAATATTTATTTTCTTATTTATTTAGTATATTTTGGATGAATATTTAGAATGTCTACCTTGGGCCAGGCTCTCACTGAAATTCTGAGCTTTATCTGACAAACAAGGTACGCCTGATAACTTTACAACCTGGAATCTGCAAGTAGCATGTTTTATTTGATAGTTAATTCTTCGTTAGAAAAATTTTAAAGTTTTTCTTTTTTTTTTTAATTTTTTTTCTTTTTAAATTTATTTATTCATGATAGTCACACGGAGAGAGAGAGAGGCAGAGACACAGGCAGAGGGAGAAGCAGGCTCCAAGCACCGGGAGCCCGATGTGGGACTCGATCCCGGGTCTCCAGGATCGCGCCCTGGGCCAAAGGCAGGCGCCAAACCGCTGCGCCACCCAGGGATCCCTAAAGTTTTTCTTAAAGACAGAAAGATGGAGAGTCCGAGGGCCTAAGGGGGTAGGGAGGGGCAGAGGAGGAGGGAGAAAAAGAATCATGCCCAGCACAGAGCCTGACGCGGGCCTCGATCATGACCTGGGCCAAAGTCAAGAGCTGGACGCTTAACTGACTGAGCCACCCAGGTGCCCCTCTTCATTAGAAAGTCTTAAAAAATTCATAAAAATTAGAGAAGGCATATGAAGCAGTTTCATGGAAAAAGTAGGAGGTTTGGCACCAGATAGATCTACAACCAAGTCCTAATTCTTTTACTTACTAGCTGTGTAAATGACCTCTCTGTCCTTCACTTTCCTCATGGACAAAATGACAAGGATGGTATCTAGCTCATGCTACTGGATGAAATAGGTAGATGAAGCTACTACCACTCGGTAGGGATCAATAAATGTTCATTTTCTTTCTGTTTTTCTTATACTACAAGAGACACTTTTAAGTATAGGTGTGGATGTGCTTGATTTTTATCCATTCCTTGGCTTGTTCATTCAACAAACAATTTTTGAGTGATTCCAATGAGGTAGGAAATACGGACATTTGAATGGCCACACTGGGAGGGGACCTACTCTGCTCAGGTGTTGTGACTTCCATGAGGCCTGGCCAGTTCTTCAGAAATTGGGGGAATCAATGCCATCCAGTCCAGCCAAATAGCAGCTAAACATTGCTGTCCACCAAACATTGGGAAGGTTGGAGCAACTGGACATTTTTATTGTGGGCAAGGCTGAAGGAATGAAAATGCTTATTTATTAATAAGGAAATACATTAAAGTGATTTTTTGAATTAGATTTTTTCAACATTTAAAAAATTTATGTAAAACACTGTATATCAAAAGTTTTTTTCAGGTTTTTAGATAGGTACGGCTGTTTATTTGCAATGTGATATTCCTTTTAATTTACTTTATCATTACTTTTTAGTTATAGCAGTTGATATAAATACTACATTTATGTAAGGGACAAGTATTTTTTAAAGTAAATTTAAAAGTTAATTTTTTAAACTACAAAATAAATAACAGTCATGTAGTTAAGCAGACATTTAAAAAGTGGCATACAAATGACTAAAATTTGGAAACCACTGAATTCATTCTTTTTTTTTAAAATTCTCTATAAATTTATTTTTTAATTGTTCAATTTGTCAACATACAGAATGCTCATCCCGTCAAGTGCCCACCTCAGTGCCCGCCACCCAGTCACCCCCACCTACCCCCCACTTCCCCTTCCACCACCCAATATCAGAAAGGGAGACAGAACATGAAAGACTCCTAACTCTGTATATCAAATTTTATACAAGTGCTGTGGAAATATAGTAAATTGGATTTTGGGGTGATAGGTTAAGTAGTGAACTGTGCCTATAGCCTGAATGATTGATCAAATGTGATTGCTAAATATGGATAACAAAAGTGTGTTCGTGTGTATGAATGTATGTATATTTGTTTGTTTGCAAAGGAGATCGGTTCCCCAGAAACTGCACGGGATGTAGGGATTCCTTTCCCTTTTGCTGTTGCTTGGAGGGCAGGACACCTTGGAAAGAAGAGCTACTAAGCATGAAGAAGTTTTTTAAATGAACTAACTTCTGTGTCACCTGTGGGAAGTGGGCAATGTCCTGTGTTCTATTTCCCCAGTATCTTGAAGAAAAAAAAATCCTTGACCTGGTTAACAATTCTGGTTCAAGACCATGACAAAGATGGTTCATAACATTAAAAAAATAAAGTCTGTTTCTACTCCTGTTATTCTAAGGATCATGCTAGATGCTGGGGGTACATGAATTAAGAGAGCACCATCTCTCTCCCGTGCGCTGTACAGAGGTTGGAGGAGGGCTGTCGATACAGTAGCACGCAAATACAGTGCAGAGGCACGAATGCTATCACCAGTACCTCTAGGTTATAGCGTGGGCCTAAACGCGGGAGTGCTCGCTTTTCTTCCTGTCGGACAAGGCTAAGTCAGAAAAATAAAAGTTACTCTGAAAAGTTCCACTTTGAGAAATTAAGGCAAAGAATTAGAGGCTTTATATCTTCGGAAGAAATGAGGGAATCATAGTTTATAAAAACAGCCACCAATGTTTTTGGCCTACGTGACCAGAGCATATAGTTTTTTTTAGAATTCATTGGGAAGCCATTAGAATATTCCGTGATTTGTGGGAAGCTCCCCTTAACCACCTCACTCACAGCAGTGAGGTAGGTGACTCTCAAAGCATTGGTGGTTTTCAAAACCCTCGTCCCTTACCAGCTCTCTCCTCCACCCCAGAGCAAATATATTTACATACTATCTATCTTAATTTGATTCCTAGTTTTCTTTCTTTCAAGGTCCTTTTTTTCCATTTTCTTTTCTTTCTTTCTTTTTTTTTAAGATTTTATTCATTTATTCATGAGAGAAACATGGAGAGAGAGAGAGAGGGGCAGAGACACAGGCCGAGGGAGAAGCAGGCTCCATGCAGGGAGCCCGACGCGGGACTCGACCTTAGGACCCCGGGATCACACCCCAAGCCAAAGGCAGATGCTCAACCCCTGAGCCACCCAGGGATCCCCTCTGTTTTATTTTCTTCGCTGTATCACATAACTTAACTTTGCTATGCCTGAGTTAAGAAAGCAGCTGATTCGGGACAGGATGCCGAGACCTAGTAACAGAAGATACAAGGACCCTCCAGAGGAGGAGGGGTTCCTTCTAAGGACAGAGAATCGGCACCTCCTAGTTTGATTCAGGGAAACGCAGTCAAGGTGGGAGGGAAGGACTGACCGACATGCCACCCTGTCAGACACACGCTTCTTCTTAGGCTGAACCACCCAGCAGTTGCCTGCCCGGGGGCAAAGAGCCTAAGAACAAACAGCGACATACCCAGGGGTCTGCCCCGGTGCAAAATGGCAGCTCACGGGTCCAGACAACTACACGGGGATGAGCAAGGTTAGGAATGACTGTCAATGTTGAGCTTAACTCAGGAAATATTTTTCCTGGGGCATCTGCCTTCAGCTCAGGTCGTGACCCCGGGGTCCTGGGATCGAGTCCCCCATCAGGCTCCTCCCCAGGAGCCTGCTTCTCCCTCTACCTGGGTCTCTGCCCCTCTCTCTCTCTCTCTCTGTGTCTCATGAATAAATAGATAAAATCTTAAAAAAAATAAAAAAGAAATATGTCTCCCGCTCCCAACTTATGAGTTAATAACCTGTTCTTAAACAGAAGTTTGGAGAAACTGGCTTCAAACGACCCTTTCCATAGTCCACAAAGCTCTAGTTCCCCTCTCAGCAGCTCCCTTCGATTCCTCCTTCGGTGAAGCCCTTATTCACTGGGCTTCAGGCACACTGACCTCTGCTCTGTTTCTCAAGTAACAGGTGTGCTATTTCACGTTCAAGGCCTTTGCACTGGCTCCTTTATTCTTTTCAGGTCCTCGTTCGCAGACCGCCTTCTCAGAGGACTGTCCCCCGAGCTGTCCCCTTGCTCTGCGGAGTGGACATACGACCTCCTCTGGTATTTTACACTCCCTCTCCTCATTTTGATGGTGTCTCATATTGTGAATCTAATAGAGTCCAGTTTTTCCTGATGTAGACTTCTTTTAAGGCTTTCTTGACAATGGAGTACAGATGCCACCAACCAGATGGAAGGTTTTCACTCGGAAGGCAGCTGCGTGACAAACAGGCTGAGCGCCCGCATTCACTGGGCTAAGAGTCAAGGGTCCGCAGAAGCCAGGAGCCCTGGGTGGACAGGAGACAAGGCGGCCTTGCTGACTGTGCAGAAGTGAACGACAGTAGCAGCGACAGCAGCAACTTCCTACGTGGTGTTGGGTTTGTCCTATAGTTCTGGGGATGGTGGTTGCGTGAACTTCCCACTAGCCTTCCTGCTGAGACAACTAGTGGCTTCTATTGTCTGCATTTATTTTTCCTCGTGGCATCCCACATATTTTGTTACTTGATCATGGTGCTTATTTTCTACTAGAATGTATCCCTGGGATCTAGAACAGTGCCTGGCTCATGGTAGGTATTTAAGAAATATATGACGACTAGAAAAAATGGGATGAACATGACAGATCCCCTCTTGATCTCTAGATACTTTAGCCATTGCTGTTAGTTCTCTCTTATTACTATGTAATTGCCCCCAATTTTTGTGGCTTAAACCTACAAATATTCATTATCTTAGTTACCGTGGGTTAAGAATCTGGGAATGGCTTAGCTGAGTGGCTTTAGCCCAGGGTTTCTCAGAAGGCTGCCGTCCAGATGTTGGCAAGGGCTGCAGTTATCTGATGGCTTGACTGGGGCAGGGATTTGCTTCCAAGATTCACCCATCTGGCTCCTGGCGGGAAGCCTTAGTTTCTTGCTGTGTGGGCCTCTCCATAGGTTGCTTGAACGTTCTCATCATATGGCTGCGGCTTCTCCTGAGCAAGTTATGAGAGAGAGGGGAGGGAACTACAATATCTTTCATGACCTAGTCATGGAAGTCCAACATGGCCACTTCCATCACATTCTATTTATTTGAATCACTAAGCCCTGCTTACACTTAAGAGGCAGGGAATTAGCCTTTTGAAGGGAGAAGTATCAAATAATTTTTGGGCACATCTTAAAACCAACACTAAAGCATGCAGTGAAAAATGCTGTAGGCCTGTTTCCCATCTCTGTCTTGGATTGATATCAGATATTTCTTGATCTCCTTTTCCTTAGTAATCATACTCCAATATTGTTGGGAGAATGAGTAGGCGCATCTACAATACCATATTCTGTGTCTCTTTGAGGTTTGATTTGGCCACATGATAAGGTTCTGGGAAGCTGCTGACTCAACTGGAGGTGAACTCTTTTCATACTTCCGTCCTTTCCGCTTTCCTGCTCTTTGGGATGTGACTATGATAGTGGGCTCTCCAAGACACCCTCTGGACCATGAGCATCCTTGAGAGTGAAATATATAAAGCTCAAAAGTGGAAAGGATGAAGATTGTGGAGTCACCAAACAAGCCCTGGACCGACTACCTCTTCCATCTTGCTTAAACTGATATCACTTTGAGTTATGTATAGTTAAACCAATTCTGAGACCTGTATCCTTGGGAAAGTGATTCATCTTGTCTTTTGTTTACTCCCTGTCTTGTGAGATTGTCCTACTTCACAGGAACTCACTGGCCGAGCTTAAATGAAAGTCTTCCATTTCAGTCTGGGTCTATTTCTCTCCTACCACATAGATTCCACGAAGCAGAGGGAGGTCCTTTTCTGGTCATTTTGTAAAGCCAAAAACTACTGCAATTTTCTTTCAGTTCTTTAAATATCAAGGGCTTTGTATCATAACAAGCTCGTGGAAGTCTTGTGAATGCTTTACTAATTTTGGTTTTTAGAGAGATGACTATCTCTCAGCAGGAGAGATACTGCTTTTCATCTTCATTCTGGCTGTCTCCTGAGCTCAACCTCTTTTCTTTCACTTTGCAGCTCGCTGAGACTTTCTGATACCCCTTAAACTCAAACCCATCTCTTAGAGTCCTTTCTGGACTCCAGAAAACCTCCTATAATGACAGTAGTATATTGTCAACACATTTTTTTTTTAATGTGCTACGTACCTTACAGTGATTATTTCTAATGCTTGTGGCCATTTGGGACCGTAGCATGATTACTATCTCCATTTAAAAAGGAAGAACTCAAGCCCTGGAACTTTGCTCAGGGTCACAGAGTTCAAAAGTGGCTAAGCATGGATCCAAATCAGGCTCAGAATGACCCCCCAGAGCCAGTGTTCTTTCCACTTCGTCTACTCTTACAGTCCACAGAGATCTTGCCGGACACAGTTCCAGTAGAAAGTATAAATATGGATCGAAAATTACGATGTAATTGCCAGATTGGCTGACTCAGCATACACAGTCTTGGGAATCCATCTGTCTACATTTTTTTTCTTAATAGAATTTGTTGAAACCAGATCAGCACATCCTTACTAGCGGGGGTCATTGGCCAGGATATAGAAATCACTTCATGAAATGAATGTTTATTTAAAATAGACTTTTTTTTTCCAGAGGGCAGTGTTTTAAGTGAAAACTCTCAGTGGTAAATGTTTAGACCTTGCCCACCTCTCTGCTCACCTTCTCCTCAGGTCCTGGCAGATGGGCAGGGGCAGCCATGGAAACCACAGACGTGCCAGGTATGGAGAAGGCTGCAAGAAAGGAGGAGGATGGAAGAGAAAGAGATGGTAGGAACAGTCACATATATTTCTACCTAGCATGGCACATTTTTTCATTATATAATTTGGAATAATATTTTGTTTAACTTTCACATAGGTTTTATTAATCATATTTTATAAATGGAGAAGCTGATGGTCAGAGAGCTTAAGGTCAACAGAGTTTGAACTCAGAGTTGTCTGACTCCAAAACTCATGCCCCTTGTAGTATAGCACGTTACCTCTTCACGAACAGTAATATCAATAAGATCATTTTTAATCTTGATTTATACTTTACATGTATTCTCTCATTTACTTTCATAATAATTTCATGACACAGTTGTGATAGCTAATTTTATGTCAACGTGGCTAGGCCACAGCGTCCAGGTGTTTGGTTAAATATCATTCTAGATGTTTCGATAGAGATATTTTTAGATTAGATTAACATTGAAATCAGTGGACTTTGAGCAAAGCAGATGATGTAGGTGGGCCTCATCCACTGAGTTAAAGGCCTTAATAGAAAAAGAATGATTTCTCCAGGGGAAGGGGCGTCTCTGCTAAGACTGCCCCTGGACTGGAACTGCAGCTCTTCTCGGAGTCTCCCGTCTGCCCACCCTACGGATTTTGGACTTGCCAAACTTCCCCAAATGTGTGAGCCAATTCCTTAAAATATACCTTTCTTTCTTTCTTTCTTTTTCTTTCTTTCTTTCTTTCTTTCTTTCTTTCTTTCTTTCTTTCTTTCTTTCTTTCTTTCTTCATCCTGCTGGTTCTATTCTCTGAATTCTAATACAGCAGTTCATTATTACCCTTTCTGAGGATGTGTAAAGAGCTCCAGAGAGGTCTCATAATTTACCTCATAAACTGGCTAACTCGCCAAGATCACACGGGTAATAACCAGAGGACCTGATACTCAAACCAGTTCATTTGCTCTTTTTCTGTCTTTTTTGAAATTAATCTTTAAAAATGAAGACACTGTACGACTCCATTTATCAGTTTCTACGGCTGTGCTAACAAATTACCACAGACTTGGTGGCTTTAAATAACCAGATTCATTCTATGTTTCCGGAGGCCTCGGGTCTGAAATCAGTCTCACTGAACTGAAGTCGAGGTGTGGGGAGGGCTGGAAGGGGGCTCCTTTCAATTCTAGAGCTGCCTGCCTTCCTTGGTCTCCACCTTCAGAGTCTATTACCCCAGCCTCTGCTTCCCTTATCACCTCGCCCCTTCCTTGTCTGTGGTCAAGTCTCCCTTTGCCTCTGCCTTAGAAGGACACTGTGATCACCTGTGGCTCAGCTGCATAATCCAGGATAAGCTCCCCATCTCAAGATCTTCATTGCAATCATATCTGCAAAGCCTCCTTAGCTGTACGGAGTAACATTCACATGTTCTGGGGATTAGAACCCGGGCTTCTTTGGGGGCCATGAATCAGCCGGCAACACTCAGATTTCTTTCCATCCCTTCCCTCCCACTTTCTGTAAAATATCAGTTGGTTGTAGTTTGCTTATACACATGTGCTTGCTTCTTTACTTTCTCCTTTACCTTGCTAATTCTATTATGAAATAGAGTCACATAAGAGCTCTGAACAGGAATGATTAGAAATCCCAGAATGAGAGATCTAGAAGATTGGTGAATTGGAATAAATAAATCACATCTGTCCTCAAAAAGTTATGATTTAGGGACGCTTGGGTGGCTCAGTGGTTGAGGGTCTGCTTTTGGTTCAGGGTGAGATCTGGGCTCCTTCGCCCCTCCCTTTGCTCGTGTGTACTCTCCCTCTCTGACTCAAATAAATAATTTCAATCTTTATAAAAATATGTGATTGGACTGCTTGAATAGTTTGGTGGGCTGTCAGGGAACTGAAACTTGTTATTGAAAGACAGTCAGGAGTTGCACTGGCCACCTTGGTAAGGAGGATTGTTTGGCTGCAGGACCTCATCCATGGGAACAGTGTGGAGAGGGAATTTTAGGCCTAGGAGGCCCTCTGGTTTCTCCAGATGTTTAGACAGTACATGATATTTGGCCTTAATTTTAGGCCACGCACCCTACTGAGTTGAGAGGAGTGGGGATGGGGAGGGGAGAGAGAGAAGAGAGGGAACCATTCTTTCTTCTCTTTGGATATTGTCATGTGTGAATGTGGTGGTTGCAGTTAGAAGCATCACATCAATTGTGCAACCATGAAGAGAAACGTTGTAGATATTCCATGAATGGGGAAGAGAAAAGAGAGAACAAGACTGAGTCCCTGGGTTCTTTGAAGTTGCTCAACTTTCCTTGAAATCTCTACTACCAGACTTCTCTCATATGACAATAAACCTTGACTCTTGAAACACTTTTAGTCTGTTATTTTGCCTCTTGTGGCTAAAGTACCCTGACGGGGAAGGGCTAGATGCTTCGTTTATATGCTAGGGACATGTTTCCTGTGATTTTATATGTCTTTTTGTTTGTTTGCTTGTTTCAAGTTTTTATTTAAGTTCCAGTTAGTTAATATATAGTGTATTAGTTTCAGGAATGGAATTTAGTGATTTATCACCTCCGTATAAAACCCAGCGCTCGTCACAACAAGTGTCCGCCTTAACATATATGTCTTTTTATATATATATATATATCTTATACGACGTCTTCTCGGTGACTAAAGCGGTGGTTGTGTTATATTGTAATAGTTATAGTTATACAGTTATACTGCAAGGGTGGTGCAGAGTCTATCTTGGGCCAAAGTGAAGGACCAGAAAAATCAGCGAGCAAACTCCAATGGAAAGCTATTAAGTCCCTAAATCTGCTGCCTACATCAAAAAGAGAATCTGAATTTATTTGCCTCTTAGGCAGAATTTTCACAAAATTTAAGTCATTGCTAATTCCTTTGTCAATCTCTAGAGTATAAATTTACCCTCAGGCCACTGAGTACCTTCAGGCTCCCTCATATGTGACTTGCAAAAAGATGGGGCTGCCAGACTTTATTTTTCACCTATTTTTTCAGTCCATGAAAAATATATGGTTAAGTTATCTACCTTGGAAATATGACAAAATAAGCTGAAAATCAAGTAAGGATCATGTCCTAGAATAATAGAGAAGACCAGTTTCAGATTCCTATCTTCTTTGCATATATATATATATATATACACACACACACACATATATATTTAATAAAAAAATAGAATGATGCTGCATTTTTCTTTTGTGGAAAAATAGGACAATTTGATTATTACCAAGACTCCTACCATATTACCAAATGATTTTATTTACTTAAACCTTGACTCAAATTGTTTCTGAGCCTTTAAGTGTTCTTTGCTGCCATTTTGAAAATTATCTATATTAAAACTTATGTAATAAAATATTTTAAAGTCTTCTTAATAAATTTTCAACAAAAGCTTAACAAAACTCTACAACATGTCAGTTTCAAGTATTAGAATATAATTTTCAAAATACTCCCGTGCTATATCTTTTCTACTAAAGCAATGGAAGTTATTGGATTTTGGAGACTGAAAAAAATCTCAGGAATGTGCACTTAGTAGAAAAAAAGTTTATGCTCTGAAAATAATAAAAAACATTTAATCAATTTAATTCAACCAATTGAAGAATTATTCTAGGTCGAGAAAGGGCAGCTTTTCCTAGGCTTGTTCACTCTTCACCTCACAGTTGTCTGTGAAGACTAGACATTGAGGAATCTCTGAAGGTCACTCACCACGTTGGAGCTCTGTGCAAAGCCAGAGGCCATCGCCTCTCTTGGCCATACCTTGTGAACATGTCTAAAGGGTGCTCTCAGCCCTTATTTGCTCTCCTTCACTTGGTCTCTAGGTAGCAGGGGCTAGTGAATGAAGAGCCTTGAATGGGACACTAGTGAATGAAGAGCCTCAATTCTGTAGTAATTTGGAATCCTTCGAAGATTTAAGCCAGAAGATTTGGATATGATTCCCTTAGCTTTATAGCAGGACCACCTTGGTGAAGGGTATCTGAGAAGAGAATTGAGACTGGAAGAGGGGGTTACCATGGTCAGGAAAAACAGAATGAAAACCTGAGCTTACACGGGAGCACTGCAGATGCCAAAATATCCAGTGAGGTAAAACCACAAGATCCCAAATGAATGTGTGACAAAGAGAGGGGAATAGAACAGTAGGGGGATGAGGCAAGCTGGTCAGAATTATGTCTACTGTAACATGGGATTGACTCTGAGGTTGGAGGCGACCAGGAGCATAGCCATAGGATTGTAGCACCAATTTTAGCCTCCTAAAGAATGATAGATACAATCTAAGGACTTTTTGCTTTGTTTCTTTTTCTTTTCTTTTTTTCTTTTCCTTTGTTTTGTTTTTTTTTCTCTTTTCTTCCTTCCCTCCTTTCTTTTTTCCTTTTTTTGACTTTCAGTCTTTAGCTTTGTTTCAGATAGCTGATGTGCCAATATAGATGACCCCTTGATTACATATTTAAGTGATATATAGTGAATAAGAAATGAATCATGTTGCTTTCTGTTGTAAACTCTCAAAGATCAGGGACCAGCCTGAACTTTTTCTAAAGCTCATTTTAGGTGTTTCACAAACCATAAAAATGATACTATTTTCCCCATAAAAGACTCTAGAAGGAGAAGCATAGAGCATAATTAGAAAGATTTTAGCTTTAAATAGAAATAACTAAACAAAACTAAATAAGCAGAAAATCAGAAAAGAAAGCATTTTATCATATCTGTTATAATCTGAAAAGTTAAAATAATGTATGTAATTTGTTTAATTTCTCAATAGTCAGTTGTTAATATATTACTTATTATTTATGAATATGTTCTATGTGCAAAGCATAGCACGAATAAAAAATTTTACTATACTGTTTGCTAAAATTAAAGATACTGTTATCTGAGATGGGGGCAGCTGTATTAAAGGGAGGATCAATTATTTGTTAATAAATCAGAAAACACACACAAGCCAAATAATGGTTTCTGAAATGAAAGTAAATTCTTAAAAATATTAATTTCTTTAAGTTAGAAAGTTTAGTCATTTTTGCAACATAGCAAAGTGTTTTCAATTTCTTAATGAGATTTTTGTGAAATTTTTGAAAATGTTTAAAATGTCAATTTATTTAAACTGAAAAATATGCCAGATGACATTTAGAAGTGAGTGGGGGAAAGGGATGCTGCTGGGAAATCAAATGATTATACTTATTAATTGAAATACATTTTCCAAAAGTTATGCCATCAGGTAAGTTGAATGTGTACCCAGAGAAGTGGGTTCAATATTCCTGCTCTGCCATTTCTTAGTTGTGTTACCTTCAAGTTATTTCATTTTTACAAGCTTCAGTTTCTCCACTTGTTAAATAGGCTGAAATTCATATTTTTTTCCCACAAAATCATTGCTAGCATCAGAAAGAGCACAAGAAATCATCCAGCATGACGTGAACCCTTGCCCGAGTAGCTTTCATTAGTTTGCAATTACCATTTTAAGACCAAGAGCAAGAATTAGGAAGATCACTTTGGTAATCCACTATAATTTCTTTACATGAATCATGGGCGTGTACAAGTTTTCTTAAGAATTTCCAAAAAGATGCCAATGAACAAAATACGTTAAAAATCAATCCACCCTAAAGAAATGGAGTAAAAGAACATTAGAAACTACACTTGTTACTTGATCACAACTGTTATGCAATGTTTGTATAGCCTCAAATTTTCACCAGGCACATAGTATAAAAGTCTGGGCAGTTCAGAATTATCAGTATTAAATTAACTTGCAAAAGCAAAATGAGATGGACAGCAATGATTTTTAAGTTGTGCCTCATGTATCTTTTCATGGAATTTTAAAAAAGATTTGTTTTAGAGAGAGAGAGAAAGAGAGAGAGAAAATCTCAAGCAGGCTCCCTGCTGACTGTAGAGCCCAACAGAGGGCTCCATCTCATGGCCTTGAGATCATGACCCCTCAGAAATCAGAAGTTAGGCTCTTAATGGACTGCACCACCCCCTTTTCATGGAATTTTATGTACAAAAGTAAATTTGCTGTATGTACAGGTAATGGAACTAAACCTAATTGTTATCAGAGTCAGATATAAGGAGGGGAATATTCAGGGCATGGTTGCAAATATGGACATTGACCTGCATTCCCTAAAGGGAATAAAAGGCTAATTGCCTAAGGGATTGCTTTTTTTTTAAATCTGGAAACATCTGTTGGTTCGTCCATAAACTTCTACCTGTGTTTTATGTTCTTCTTGATGGAAACTTTTTTTTCACAAGAATTAGATTTCCCTGACATCTACTCAGATTTATTCTATCTTCTCATGCTAGCTCAAATCCGGTTACCTACACAGTACTTTGTGGCCAGCAGGGTCAGGCATATGGGAATATGTGCAAGGTGGTTAATGAATTCTTCACCTTTCGACAACAACCCTGCCTCCAGAGCCATGCCTGCTTTAGGGCTTTACACTAATGTTAAGGCTCTACAAATACTGCGTGACTGTGAATGAGGCAAAATAAAATCCCTTTTGTAAAAATGAAACCACTACATCTTAGAAAGGAAAGAAGTAGAAATAAAGTAGAAATGATGTAGAGAGTTTTGAGACGGAGTTGAAATAGACCATAAGCCCACGTATTGACAATAAATTAGCTACTTCTCAGTAATCCAATATGGCCACAGAAGCCCCAAAATATTCTCTATATATGTAGAGTTATTCTGTCATAAGAAGAGGATATTTCTTCTTTTTATTATTCTGAGCATTGTCTATATGAATATTATTCTTTCTTTCTTTTTTTAAAATTTTATTTATATATTCCTGAGAGACACACAGAGAGAGGCAGAGACACAGGCAGAGGGAGAAGCAGGCTCTATGCAGGTTGCGCGACGTGGACCCGGGCCTCCAGGATCAGGCCCTGGGCTGAAGGCAGTGCTAAGCCGCTGAGCCACCTGGGGGTGCCCCGGAATGACCTATTGTTATCTTGAGCACTGCTGATGGTGGGTGTGATGGTTATTTTAATGCATCAACGCAATGAGCCCTGGGGTGCCCAGGTATTTGGTCAAACGTTATTCTGAGTGTTTCTGTGAAGTTGTTTTTAGATGAATTTAACATTTACATTGATTGAGTACATCTGATTGCTCTCCCTAACGCGGATGGGCCTCATCCAATCAGTTGAAGCCCCGACTAGAACAAAAGGCTACTTCTCCTTCATATAAGGGGATTTCCTAATGCCTGACTGTCTTTGAGCAGGGACATTGGATTTTTTTCCTCTGAGTTTGGAATCAAACCGTAGCCAGTCCCCAACTATGATGGTTCTACTTAACGATTTTTCAACTCTATGATGGTTCAAAAGTGATATGCATTCAGTAGCAACTGTACTTAACATTTTGAATTTTGATCTTTTCCCTGGCTTGTAATATGCAGCTCGATATTTTGTGATGCAGGGTGGCAGCAGGGAGTGGCAGCTCCCAAATGTTACCAGATCCTAAGGCAAACAGCCAATACACTCACAACCATTTTGTACAAGTACAACCGTTCGGTTTTTTGCTTACAGCACAATACTCAAAAAATTACATGAGATAAGTAGTATGAGGAAGATACTATGTATACTGCTATGAAAATTCTCCAAGGTTTAGCATATGATAAGCTAGAATATATCGTAAGGCAATGTTCACAAAATATTTTTTATGGATGCTAGTTTCCCCTTTTGTAGAAAAAGGAAAGTATTTCAGTTTCGAAGAAGTTGCAGAAAACACATCTCTTCAGAACTTTTTGCAGCCTTCTTATGTTAATGTATTTCATGAATCTCTAAAATAATACGGTATGGATAATGTAATATGCAGTGCTTCTCAAACTTAATCGAAGTTCTTTTTATTATGAAGCATATTGATAATTATCCATACAAATCTTTGTCCCTTAAGACAACCTTCTGTGGTCACTTAGAGGACCTCCTTCATGAAGCTGTGCTTAAAACTTCATGGCCTTATCTTTTACGGAGTAGTTACATGAGAAGTATTCATAGGAGGAATGACTTCGCTATTTTATAGATACAAATGTGTTCAAAGAAATGGATTAGTCACTCGATGTGCTGTCTACAAGAACATTCACTTAAGAAATCCTCTCAGGGTCCAAGTCCTGAAAATGCCCCTCATAGATTTTCTTCTTTGGACTGTGGTAGTCTAAGTATTTGGATCCCACTGAAGATAACTAAAACGCATGGGAAGGATATAAAAGACCTTCTAAAGGGTAAAGGGCACTGATGTGCTCATAAAAAACTAAATGAATTCTCACACTGGTGACCATTAAGAGTAGACACTTGGAGATGTAAACTGAGCCCAGAGCTGACTTTTACTTTGAGAACATTTGCAACATGGAGGGAACTTGGACTTCACACCAAGAATTCAATTAAAAGTGATCTGAAAAAAAAATAAAAATTTAAAAAAATTTTAAAAAAGTGATCTGAATTGCACTACTGGGTTTTTACCTAAAGAATACAAAAACACTATTTTGAAGGGACATATGCACCTCTATGTTTATTGCAGCATTATTTCCAATAGCCAAATTATGGAAGCAGCTCAAGTGTCTATGGATAGAAAAATGGATAAAGAAGTGTGTGTGAGTGTGTGTGTGTGTGTGTGTGTGTGTGATGGGATATTATCCATAAAGAGAATGAAATCTTGCCATTTGCAACAACATGAATGGAGCTAGAGAGTATGATGCTAAGTGAAATAATCCAGTCAGAGAATGACAACTCATGTGTGGAGTTTAAGAAACAAGACAGGTGAATAAATGGAAAAAAAAAGAGAGAGAAAACCCCCCAAAACAGGTTCTTCACTATAGAGAACAAACGAATGGTTACCAGAGAGGTGATACGTGGGAGGTTGGGTGAAATAGGTGAAGGGGATTAGAGTACACTCATCACGATAAACACTAAGCAATGAATAGAATTGTTGAATCACTATATCATACAACTGAACACAATATAACACCGTATGCTAACTATACTGGAATCAACATAAACAAATATGATAATGAACTTGTAGTGTTGTAGTGCCTCAGCGGCAGCTTGACTGAAGCAAATACAAATCCTTTCGGAAGGAACCCACACTTAGTCCAGCCCTCAAGCATCCCACAAGCAGTTCAGAGTAAAGAAGTAAATGTAAAGGAAAAAGGCAACAAAAACAAACGACAGCAGGTCTTAGAAGCAACAAGAAAGGACTTCAGGTAAGGAAATGATCAGACACTGGCTTGAAATGATTGTGTTTAAAGGAAGACGAGCGAGCTCATGAAGATACCTGATGCAAGTAAGAAACTCTGAGGCTTTATTGTTTAGATTAAATGAAGGGACCAAAACGAATAACAAGTGAACTCCGCCTGCTGGTGACACTTGGGTCTGATGAGGACGTTGGAAAGGTGATGGAAAGGGATTTTAGCAGGTAATCACCCAAAGGGTCCAAAATCATGCCGGTTCTGTACATCCGTTCTTAATTCAGCATCCTCTGTATTATTAGGCACCTTTCTCTTCTCCTGTACCGTATTTCTTCTCTCCATCCTCAGTAGAAGTATTAGATAGGCTGTTGGCCCATCACGGATCTTGGAAAGGCAAATAGGGGTTTTGAAGATTCTGAGTTTCCCTGCTTAAATGGCAGGTTGTTCAGCAAGGGCTCCGCGTGGAAGTTCCAGGCAACTAGAACCATTTGTGATGAAATGACTGCAGGCCACGTTACGTGTCTTCCATTCTCTGTTCTCCCCCTTCTCGTTTTGTATGGTTACCTATCCATGCTCTTTATCCTCTTCTTTTCATTTCTTTCTTCGTCTAGTCAGCATAGTTCCTGGTAAAGCGTTCTGATGGAAAGAGAAGAGGAAATGACTTTAGTGGAGGCTAGAAAGAGCAGAAGGGCTTTCTCAGGGCAGAGGGAAAGAGAGATCACATACACCAGTCGCAGGCTTCAGAGGAATTGCGGGTTGTGGGGCAGCGCCCATGGATCAGGATGGATCCAAAATGCACAACTTACAGAAGGCAAGGAGCAGAATGGCTTGAACTCCATGAAATGGGCTGAGACAATAAATCTCTTTGTCACCATTATTAAAATAACTATCACAAGAGAAGCTTTGTTATGTATATGAATGATTTTTTAAAACATTATTGGAAATATTATGTACTACAGCCTACCTCCCTATGCTCCAGTATTATCCTCTATACCGTGGGAATAGTACAAGTGCTTCCTGGGTTGTTGTAAAAGAGTAATACATGCGAGGCACTTTGAACAGGGCTAGCAACACAGAAACTACGCAATTAATGTTAGCTTCTCCTCTCATTTTACGATTTTTGACATTATTATTAGGGCTCTGCTAGAAGAGTAGAAGGTGCGTATAAGCTGGTGAGGGTGGTCACGGAGGGCGATCCAAAGGAATGATGTTCAACTGGGAATGGACCTAAAAAGAGCATGGAAATCACACTCCTTAGAAAAAGTTAGCACGTAAAAGACACACGTTGTGAGGTGCTGCTCCAATGTATTCCTCAGGAAGGGGAGGAAAAAAAAAAAAGGAAAGGGAGGAAAATTTTGAGTGAGAAGCGAGCAACAGGATTAAATGCCACAGAGAGTTTGCTGTGGGTGGACAGAGAAAGAACTTAGGATTTACTGATCAGGACGCCACAGTGTTATGGGCTGAACCGCATCTCTTCAAACTTCGTATGGTGAAGGCCTCGCACTCAGTACCTCAGAAGGTGACTGTGTTTGGAGATAGGGCCTTTGGAGAAGTGATTAAGTTAAAATGAGTCCATTAGGATGGGCACTAGTCCAACAAGCCTGGTGTGCTTATCGGAAGAGGAAATTTAGACTCCCAAAAAGAGACACCAGGGACGTGAGCGCATGGAGTAAAGACCTTAGACACGGAGAGGAAATAGCTATTGCAAGCCAAAGAGAAACCTCAGAAGAAATCAACCCCGCTGACCCGAGCATCTGGGAAGTCTAGCCTCTAGGATTGTGAGAAAGTGAGTTTGTGTCGTGGGAGTCCCCGTCTGTGGTGGTTTGTTGGGGCGACCCTAGCAAATGACTCCGTTCTGCTCCAAGAGAAGAGCTAGGCCAGAAGGCAGTAGTTAGGGACGGCTGCATGGCAAAGACTTAGAAGCTGCTGGGAAGTAACGGGTTTTTAAAAGGTTGGTAATGGACCATGAGTTTTCCCCCAGAGGTCACTGTGGGTGTGGTTTCTCCTACAACATGCCTTTTAGAATTAGCCATTTTTTGCTTTCTTCAAAATGTATTGTTATAATAAAATAATTTTAAAAATGCTATATGGATAAGCTACACTGTCTGTATGTCAACGTAAAAATAGCTAAATCTATCTTGTGACCACAGGGCAAGTCAGGGCATTTGTTTTTATTTCTTTATAAAATTATAAAATTTTATTTAAATTTAATTAATTAACATACAGGGTACCACTAGTTTCAGAGGTAGAGCTCAGGAATTCATCAGTTGCATGTGACACCCAGTGCTCATCATGTCACGTGCCCTCCTTATTGCCCATCACCCAGGCACCCCGTCCTTCCACCCCCACCCCTCCAGCAACCCCCAGTTTGTTCCCGGAGTTAAGAGTCTCTTAGGGCTTGCCTTCCTCTCCAATTTTGTCTTTTTTTTTCTCTCCCTCCCCCTACACTCCTCTGTTTTATTTCTTGGCATTTGCTTTTATAGTTATGATATCAGCAGCTCCCGGAATTGGAAATGTAGTTTTTCTAGAGTCAGGAAGATTTCTATTTTTGCAGCAGGTGGGGGTGGGAGCAAGGTCATGAGGAAGAGATATAAAAGTATTGAGGGTAGTCTTTGTTTCCCTCTAAAACAGTGTCTTTGCCTAGAGTTCCAGCTCCTAAATTACAGAAGTAAGACCACTGACGCACTCTATCAAAGGCTCAAGACATATGTAGCGAGCATTTAGCAGTTTTAAATATGCAAGCTCAAGAATTCAGGTTTTACAAGAGTTCACTAACTTGATTCCATACCATCCTCCCAGATTAAGCCTGTTCTCGCTGATGCCAAACTTCTGTGTGTCTCCTCAGTCTTGTATGATGTTCTCACTGTCGTCCCCATGGTTCTGGTCACGTGTTACTTATATCTGGAACGGCATTCTACCACTAGTCCCAAACGTTCTATATACGTCTCAATTCTACTCCTCTCAAGGTCTGCTCAAGTCCCTCCTCTCCTACTGAAGCCTTATCTATATATTCTAATCAAAAGGAGTCTGTTTCTTTTTTTATTTAGACTCAATTTGCCAACATACAGTATAACACCCAGTGCTCATCCCACCAAGTGCTCTCTTCGGTGCCCGTCACCCAGTGGCTCCATCTCCCCACCCACCTCCCCTTCTGCAACCCTTTGCTTGTTTCCCAGAGTTAGGAGTCTCTCGTGGTTTGCCTTCCTCTCTAACTTTTCCCCCATACGGTTTCCCCTCTTCCCTTATGGATCCTTGTACTGTTACTTATATTCCACATATGAGTGACATCATATGATAACTGTGCTTCCCCGATTAATTTTTTCCAATCTGTACAATACCTCCACGTTCCATCCACGTTGAAGCAATTGGTGGGTATTCATTCTCTCTGATGGCTGAGGGATATTCCATTGTATACATAGACCACAGCTTCTTTATCCAGCATCTGTCAAAGGACATCTCAGCTCCTCCCACACTGTGGCTATTGTGGACACTGCTGCTGTGAACATCGGGGTGCAGGTGTCCCGGTGTTTCACTGCATCTGTATCTATCTTTGGGGTAAATCCCCAGCAGTGCAGTTGCTGGGTCATAGGGAAGATCTACTTTTAACTCTTTGAGGAACCTCCACACAGTTTTCCAGAGTGGCTGCACCAGTTCACATTCCCACCAACAGTGCAAGAGGGTTCCCCTTTCTCCATAAAAAGGAGTCTGTTTTTTAATTCTTTCCCGTAGTGCTTATGTTCTGTTCCTCCAGAATAGGATGAAAACTATTAGCCTGGGATTTGGGTATTCTTTGGTTCAAATGTGAGATCTTTTACCTTACAGCCATTCAACTTTGGGTGAAGTGTTTAACTTCTCTGAAACTTTATTTTCTTGTGAGAGTAAATGGATAATAAGATTGTGCTAATGATTAAATCAGACTCTAGGTTTGACATACAGAGCATATAGCTGGTGACCAGGAGTCTGTGTGCTTTTTGTTGGAAAAGTAACTTACTCTAAGTAAAAATGAGGCTCTCCTAAAGACATAAGGACATCTCAAAATAATCCAGGACAGACTAAACAACCAGGCTGTAGGGTCAGTGGGAACTGAAGTAATCCTAAGTGCCAGCCACTTCCCCATCTTTGTCTTTCTGTCGCATGGCATCCTGTTTCCTCTCTGCCTAGCTGCTCTGATCCCTCACTCCCAGGCAGCTTCGCGGAGTCTCAATTTCTTCCTCACAGAGGGCTCTGAAATGGCCTCTGCAGCCTGAACTCTAGGTGAGCCTTCAGCTCAACCACCAAAATCATAGGTAACTGTCTTTCTTCTTCTTTTGGTTCAAATTCCTCAAGGAAAGATCTATTGGCTTGGCTTCTCTTCAGATGAGACCATCAACATTGATGTCTTGCCTAGCATGGGCCGCCTCTGCCAGGGGTCAGCCCTTTTTCACTCATCTGTTACCTGGCCACTTTGTAGTCCGCACTTGCCATATGGAAGAAAGGAATGAGGCAGATTCCCTATGTGTGTGTGTGTGTGTGTGTGTGTGAGAGAGAGAGAGAGAGAGAGAGAGAGAGACTAATGGTGGAGGATGGCTGGAGAGCAGATATCATAAAATATTTCTAGGATTTCTAGTGAAATGTTCACTACTCCTCACAATTGAACACTGATCTTACTCTATCATTTATTTTTCATACTTGTTTGACCCAAATGAATGTATCTTCTTTTGTCTGCAGAAGTATTTATAACACTTGGCCACACATCACTTTGTATATTATTTATATTTATTCAACAACATTCATCAGACATTCATTAAATACCTACCTGTCAAGCACTAGTACTAAAGATATGATAATAAATCAGGTAAACACAAGTCTTGCGGCGCTTACATTCTGAAATTTTTATGTCTATATATGACCCTAGTTAGGCACAGGAGATTGGAAAGTTGTAATGATTTTATGTAATCATCTTTAGAATGGAGCCTTCCGTCTCCACACAGTTTAAAAATGCAACCACAGTGGCTCAGTCAGCTAAGCGTCTGACTCTTGATTTCAGCTCCGGTCATGATCCCAGGGTGGTGAGATGGAGCCCTGCATCGGGCTCCCTGCTGAGCTCTGAGCATAGAGCCTACTTGAGAGTCTCTCTCCCTACCCTTTCCCCTCTCACTGTGCATGTACAGTCTCTCTCTCACCAAATAAAATAAAATAATAAAATAAAATAAAATAAGATAAAATAAAATAAAATAATAAAATAATAAAATAAATAAAATAAAATAAAATAAAATAAAATAAAATAAAATAAATGGAAGCACTACTGTGGTTACACCCAATTTTCTTCTTCCCTGACATATTTTTCTTCCTAGCTTTGTATTAACACATCACGTGTTATATTTAATTAATCTGTTGTCTTCATTACTAGAATGAAAGCTCACAAAAAAAGGGTTTTTTATCCCTTTTCTTCACTCTGTATTTTTAGAACTGATATCTGTTGAAAGCATGAATAAGTGAAGGTCTGAATGAATTATGATATTTAATTGTTGTCAAGCACATATTGAGCGTCAGGCATTGTGTTAGCTCTTTTTATACAGATTGGCTTATTTACCCTTCCCAATGACTCCGTGAGGCTCCTAGTTATGGGTATCACCGTGTGTGGATTGAAAAACTGAACATAAAGAGCCTAAATTCCTTGCCCAAGTTCACATGGCCAGCAGTGAGAGACAAACTTGGATTCAGGTCTGTTTGACCCCAGAGCTCGTGTTCATCACCAATGGACTATATACAACTTTTAAACAAAATACTGGCCTGTGGAAGTAGGATGGGTCTATACTGGTCCATGCCTCACTGTATTATTCATTTTTTTAAATGGAAATATTGATTTTAAGTATATTTTTGGTTGAGGAAACAATGCAAATGGCTTGCTGTACTTCAGTGTCCTTGGCTCCATAGCCTTCCCCTCTCCTGCCAGGATTCTTGGGGAGGAGTCCTGAAATAAATCCAGTAATGTACACTGGAGGAGAGTAAGGAGAGAGAGCTAAGGGGGCACTGTGGAAATGCAACACAGTCATTCACAGAATTCTGAATTACTTATCATTCCCAATATACAAGCAAACCCACTCTTTTCTGTATAACAAAGGAGAACTCTTCATTGGTGCAATGGCGAATTCCAATATCCCTTCCCTTCAGGAATTTACAGGGAAGTGGGAATAACAAGGCCACAGCTGTGGCAGGGATGTATGCTCAATGTCGTAGATCACATGGCACAGGCACCTGACTCAATGTTTCTTAGAGGAGGACTGCCAGGGTGCTGAGGGAGGCCGGAACCTGGGGAAGCAAAAATAGTAAATTAACGAGGCAAATCATGGAGAGTCTGAGGGGCCCACCAAGAATGAGAAGGCTCATATTCTCGGAACAGAGAGCGACAGATACCTTATTCTCTCCTTTCCTCTTCTCTAGTCCTGCGAATAGGTGCCACAAATCCTTTGTTCATATTGGAATGAATTCAATCTATTTTGCTCCTATAGTTAAAGTTATTCATTTATCTTTTATTCATAATGGAATCAGAATCACAGAGCTGAAAAAAATTATCTACCCATCACTTTTTTTTTAAATTGAGGACATCTTAGCTCTTTTAATTAAAAGCATTGGGGGGAGGGACCTTCCTTTACCATCTCTGGTTCCAGAGCCTACTGTTTCTCACTATTATCCTGCAATAAATATTTGCTGCCCTGGATTGTGTTTCTTATTAAGTTTTGGTCTAGGGTATTTGTAGTAGGCAAAAATATTTATCTTTTAAATAAAACAAGAAGCCAAGTAACAACATCATCTTGCTCTGGGTGCAATATGAAAACAGCAGATGAACGTGTGGGTTGTGTCCCTGAGCTGGTGGCAGGGCTCTGAGGAGCTGTGAATGCAGCCGCTGAGACTCTGAAGAGCCTCTTGTTCCTGTGCAGAGGGACGGGACACGCAGTTTATAATACACTAATCAAATCCCTCTGCTTTTCCTCAGAGATGGTTGTGAATCACCCAGAAACAACTAGAATACAGTTCAGCCCTTAAAATAAGTGACAAAGTCTGAAAGAGATTAAAGAAAGCAGAATTTGATAGCATAGATTAACACACGTAAAAAATACCAGAGATTTTTACACTGAAAACATACGAAAATAACACCGCGGCAGCGATGGCTGTGTCTGAAATGCTTTTCTGATGACAGAACTGAAGAAAAGAGTGCAAAATCACAAACATGTCCAAGCTAGGTAATGGAACATTCTTAACTAACGTATTTGAAAACCAACTGATTCTAGAAATTGTAGCTTCCAGTTTTGCATTGATGGATTTTCTACCTTTTTTTCCCCTCTTAATTCCAAATCCCAACACCCTGCCAAGAATGGAGCTACAAATAACTGAGTGCCTTCTTTGGAGTTTCTCAGTTCCCTTGTGATTGTATAGAACGTCCATAGAATTTTCTCTAGTGGACGTAGCAAAAATGGCAGAGTTTCGTTGAAAGAAGTTAAAAAAAAAAAAAAAGGTACACTCTGCTTCATGCTTCAGCCTAGGAGAAGGAGATGTAAGGACAGATCATTCAAAGCAAACCCAATGCTTTGCTTCCTATTTCCTGTATGGACCCAAAAACCCACAATCTCCCAGACCTGGGTTGGGTGGAGAAAACACATGCCAGTAGAGGTAATTTGAATGGAAGACAAAGGGGATGTTCAAGGATCCTGGAAGTCAGCAGACCACCCTGGAAACTAAACTTCTTGTCTATCTTAGAAGAAATCGGGGCAAGTGGTTTTGAGATCTGAGAGCCAGAGCTGGGGTATCCACCTTGCAGATCTATCTCAAGCATCAAACCTTGTCCCTTTCCCTCCCCCACTCCGTCTCTCTCTGGCTCTACCTCTCATTGTCTCTGTCGCTCTTTCTTTCTATATCCATTTCCCTTTCTTTTCCTGAGATAGTCATGAAATTTTATGAGCAAATAGAAAACTGGTTTATGTACGGAAGCAATATTTCTCAGTGCCTACTGTTTCAGTTTAGTAGAGAAGTGGAAACATTTTGGCAGTCGATTCAGATGGTATTAAATTAAAAATCCTATTCGTTCTACTTTGTAAGATAGTAAAAAAGAAAGATCTTCAAGTACATTAGAAATCGACCGCTAGCAGTTACGCAATCATGGAATCAGGTTCGAAGTGTACCTTCATTAGTCTATTCAACAGATATTTCTTGAATACCTACTATGTGACAATTATTTTCCCCAAACTTAGGCCATTTACAGAAGGGCTTTGATATTCACACGTACTACTTGCATTTGGTGGTGTACTGTGGCATCTTTTGAGAGCATAAATGTGTGTGATATTTAGCCCGCGATCAACAGTTGCTCGAGCTAGTAGGCTCTTCTTAAACTGACATGACATGTTGGTCGTATTTTGAGGATTTTTTTTTTCTACAGCACGTTTTTTTCTTTCAGATTAAATTTTGCTAGCAGACGCCGATTCCCTCAGTGTTAATCATACACATGCATCTTGCTGACAATTGCAGGATATGAAATTTAAGACAACAAGTTTTCAGGAAATTATCAGACTTACTGAATGAGAATTTTTCTTGATGCTTTTGCTCTCTTTTTTATAATTTCCTATACATACCGTTTGAATGCTGGAGACAGTTTCCTCTAGAATAAAGAATGGAGGAAATCGGGTTGATCTCAAAGACTTAAAAGAGAAATAACAAAGTCTGTTCAGCAACCAAGCGGCCTGGTTTCTAATATGAACTCGGGGAGCGAAAAGATAGATCATTTTCACTGAGGTGTCTGTCCTTTCTAGATCTCTTCTCTATTAGATGCTCACATCTGTTGAACCCTTACGATGTCCCAGGTAACTGGTTTTAGTTAGAATGTTTCACGTGCTGTCTCCTTTTATTCTTACGACAATCCCTATTGGTACTGTGATGATCCCCACTTTATAGATGGAGAAATCAAAGCTCAGAAAAATTAAGTAACTTGCCCAAGCAGGTACAGTCAACAAACAGCAGAGCTGGAATTCAGACCTCGGCAGTTTGCTTATCACCACACTGCGCTGTGCTGCTTCCCTGCAACACCTTCCAGCAAAACACTCTAATGAAAAACCAGCAGGATCATGAGTTACAATACTCTGTAATTTTTCATTTTTTTCTTTTTAGATTATTTAAAATTATAAACACAATACTTAACCAACTACATAGAAGTGTGTAAAGTTAAAATTAAGATACTCTATTTCTTAATACCTTTCTCCTACAAATTTGACTGTCAATGATTTACTGTGTATCCTTCCGGAGATTTCTATGCTCATATAACCTAATTTTTAAAAGCAAAAATGTAGTATAGGGTAAGTATTGCTCCATATTTTTTTTTAAAAATAGAATAACTTATGATACACATCCCCATCGGTACATATAAATTTACCAAATTTTATTTAAAGAATTGCCTACAGTTCTTCTTTATGTATATATAATAATTTATTTAACTCTGCTTCTACTGATGAAAGTTTATATTGTGCCTAAAATTTCATTATTACCACATTGTAACAATGGACAGTCCTGTATATGTGCTCACATGTATACGTGCGCTCACATTTTTAGAAAATAGATTCCCAGAAGTAACGTACTTTTGAAAATCTCAAAGGCTACTGTTAATTAATTAATTAATTAATTATTTTTTATTTTTGGCTACTGTTAATTTAAAGAATCACTTGAGACTAGCTTATTTTTTAATGAGATTGGCCTGTTGAGTTCTAATAATAATGCTAAAAAGAATGAATATTTCCCATTCATTTTTTTCTCCTTTCCCCTTTATTCCAAGGAGGCTTCTTTTTAAATTTCTTAAAAGATTTTATTTATTTATTCATGAGAGACACACAGAGAGAGGGGCAGAGACACAGGCAGAGGGAGAAGCAGGCTCCCTGCAGGGAGCCCCGTCGCAGGACTGGATCTCAGGACCCCAGGGTCACGCTCTGAGCTGAAGGCAGATGCTCAACCGCTGAGCCCCCCAGGGATCCCTAGATTAGGAGTTTATCATGTAATAAAACCCTCCAAATACAGAGAAGAGGTAGTAGAATTCACAAAAGGGGTGATCCCGACCTGGAGAGGGTGAGTCTCACGGCAGGGTCGTCTCCTTTGCCCACAGGAGGGAAAGCGCAGTCCTGCGGGTGGGCACACAGCAGCCAGCAAAGAGCTACAGAGCTGCCCACGACATGGACACTTAACAGCGGGTTGGCAGGTGACCCGCGCCGATGACAGATTACTTTTGTGCGGATATTGTGAAGCGACATAGAAGGTCATTGCTTGCTCAGCACCAGTTGGGCCAAGTTGGGCCGACTGACCCTGCGCGCCCCGTCTCTGCCTTTTATCGCAGTCCTGCACCTGCCTTTAGAGGAGCTCAAGGGGCGCGGGCTGCGAGCTGCATCAGGATCTGGCGGCCGCGGCAGCTAGTTCATGTGGCTCTGCCAGGGCATGTGGCAGTTTTCAGCGCATCACAATAGGAACACTCGTTTTCATCTAAGTGAGGCCGTCACGCAAGTCCGCCCTGGCACGCGGTACCCACCACGGACACCACGGAGGGAAAACGTCAGGGAGGCTCCTATTTTTCTGACGTTACAAAGAGAGAACAGAAATGCCTGCGTGTTTCACATTAGTGGGCATAATTGCCTTTCGTTCGGGAGCTGCTTAACGTCGTGTGATTGTCGGAAAGAGTGAACACGACACAGATTCAACGTCCTTTTGGTCAGTGCCGTGTCCTCGGACAAACCACGTGGCTCTGCCCTCTGCGGCCTCCCCCGGACCATGGGAGCAGCCGGTTCTCTGCCACCGTCCAGGATGCTTTGAGAACGGGAACACGGCTGCCAGAGTCGGGAGGACTGCGACTGTCACCGAGACGTGGCTCGAAGGCGACGGCAGCCACCCTCCGTGCACCACCCCTCAGGCCTTTGTCCCCTCAGCCGGGCATGAGTCTGGGGGGTCCTGTCCTGTTGCCTGTGACGCCCCGAGGAGAGGCAAGCGCCCTCCCTCCTGGCTAGGAGACTGCAGGGAGGCCTGCCCAGAGGCGCGGGGTCAGAGGTCAGCGGCCGGCTCCTGCGGGGGTGCTGCCCTGTCACCCAGGGCACATCTAGCCCAGGACCAAGCCTGGCGGGTGGACGATGCCCGAGCTCCGGGAGCTGCCCATGTAACCACCCTGAGACTCCCAGCCCCCTGTGGTCCTCCTCTGCCAGCCTGTCCTCGGGGCCCTGGAGCATCCTATGGGCACACGGTTACTGGTCCAGGGCACTTCCTCAGCTTCAAGCCTACTTTTCCGAACCAGAGTGAACGTTTGGACCACTTTCCACCAGACCCAGGTTGGGGGGCCGCGTCCTAACAGTCCAGGCCTCGGGGTTCTCGAAGCCCCAGCAGCTTAAGCAGGGGGCGCGGGCAAGGGAGGGTCGGAAACCTGCTTTTGCTGTGACTTGGCAGGTGGTCTGGGATTGTCGCAGCAGGTGTGGGGGGAGAACCAAGCGCGGGTTGGGAACCCTGCCCCACGAAGGAGGGTGTCCCGGGGGCCTGCGGGAAGAGCAGCGGCCTGGGCTGGATGGAGGAGCTCGAGGAGGAGCCCCTGGAGCTCAGCCAGGCCCCAGGGCGGACCCTCGGGGTCTCTGTGACGCACCCCCCCCTCCCGCAGGTGCAGGCCTCGCCTGGCCGTGTCCCCCAGGCCAGGGGTGCAGGACCCGCGGGCCGGAGACGCCCTGGTAGCAGGTCGCCCAGCAGGTCCCATCAGGACAACAGCGTCACGTGGGGGAGGACGAGAGGCCTCGCAGCCCCTAAGTGGCCCCGAGCCGGTCCGGAGGCTGCGAAGCTCGTGGAGGCCCATCCAGCTCTTCCCAAGGTTCGCAACTTCCAGGTAGACACACTTGGTTTCACCTCGTTCTACACTTTCGAAGAAAGTGTTCTAAGGCCAGGGCGTATCACCTGGTGCGTGGGAGTCACTAGGCCTCTGTTTTGTCTTTGACGAGGCATCTTTGCTTTGCTGTGGCTGCCGAGCCCCTGGGACCTGAAATTTCTCTTGCTCGTGAAAGTAGTGCCCCAGTCGTTTCTAAGGGACGAGACTGTCGTGGGAATGGACGGGCCTGAGGCCTCCGGAGCCGTCCTGCTGCAATGCTGAGCCGAGGCCGGGCGTTGCTCTAAGCAGAGGTGACCGATGCTTCCTAAAAAGCATGGCATTTTATTTCATAATACGGTCATTCAATTTTCATAATTTAAACCGGAAGTCCCCAATTATATGACCCGCCACTTTTTCAATATTGCACGTTAGTAGTTTAAAAGGTGATGTATGAGGATTCTGAAATCTGCACGTTCTTTCTGGATTAGAAAAATCTGAGAGCCTATTAGGTGTGACGGGTAAGGGTGTGGTCTCTGAAGTCGTGTTATTTTGAACCCAAAAACACTCGCTGTGTGTCTCTCATGAGTAAGTGAATAAAATCTTAAAAAAAAAAAAAGATATTCAATGGAGTATTTAACATGTGCAAGGCACCACGACAGCGATGACATGAAGAACTTTGGGTTCACAAGGCTTAACTGCAGCGTGAAACACGCAGGGTGGACCCGAGAGGTAGCAGCACCGTGGCCACTCGGTCGTGAGCGGCCGGATGACTGGTATTTGGGCGTTAGTTCTTTGGAGCAATTATTTTATAGCAGAGAAAAATAATCCTCGAAGTGTTAAAACCCTTCAGACGTCAGACATTGAATCAGGAATTGTACCGACCCGGAGCGGAGTTATTTGGAAGGAGGTCACATCATCAATACGTAGTTTATCAAGTGGCAATATAGGTAAGACGGCCGTTTTCTGTTTCTATTGCCCTAAAAGTTTTTATTATTCTTACCAAGTACAGTTGTAGTTGCCTAATACAGAATATTATGCGTTTCAGATGACTGATGCAGGAGATTGAGAAAAATATGGGAAAAAGAAACTTTCATGATAGCAAAACAGGAACCGGCTTAATAAGGAGGCAGAAATTCACAGTCACGGTGATCCTTAGTTTCCAGTTATACTGGTTCTTTTTTATTTTTGGTGCAAAGCTATTTTCCTGGACACTTCCCTGCTCCTTTTCCTTGGTTACGTTACCAGTTTCAAAACAATGTTATCAGAAGATGAGTGTCGTGGTTTACACGGAAGATGTTCGTGCTCTGGACGTGGAGGCAATGTTTTCATTCGGGCTTGATTAATGAGTGGGCACCGTCTCAGATCTCAGTCCTTTTTTTTTTGGTCTTTCCCAAAAATCTTTGACCTCTGTGGATAAGTTTCCTGGCACAACCAAGAACTCAGGGCCACTGATTGATGGTCGTGTCTGCCTCAGGAAGCACTGGATTCTCCTCTGGGGCTAGTGCTGCGGTAGGTTGACGTGAGGTGGTCCGCGACCGCCCCTGAACTGGGGTGACCTGTGGCCTTGCCTAGGCAGGAAGACAGTGAGTGCTTTTCAAAAAGTCTAAGACATCATTGGAAAAGTGAGCGTCCTGACTGCAGTCACTGCAGACACTCTGCCTTTGATCCCGTTCTTCCTCCCCGAAGGCCTAGCCTCCCCTGCCCTTGGGACTCCCTTGTGGTCTGAATCGGTATTTCCACCCTCTATCCAGGCTGTGCCTATTTCCAAAACCAATACCAGAAGCTAACTGATCACTGGGGTCACGTTAAGTTATTCCTACAGTATTGAAAGCACAAAACTAACTATAATCTATGGATCATTTCTTAAGGGCTTGAAAACCTTCCTGTGGGGGGCGCCCGGGGTGGTGCAGTCGGCTGAGCATCTGCCTCTTGGTTTCCGCTCAGGTCAGGATTTCAGGGTCATGCATCTGCTTAAGACTCTCGCCCTCTCTCTCTGCCCTTCTCCAAACCTCACTCATGTGCTCTCTTTCTTAAATAAATAAATAAATAAATAAATAAATAAATAAATAAATAATAAAGTTAAATAAATAAATAAAAACCATCATGTCACTTAATCTTCACAAAATCACCCTGCAACGCATGTACTATCCTCATCCCCATTTTGCAGATGACAAAGCTACGTTTTAGAGAAATATGTCAATTGCTCGAATGCTCTTGGCCATTAAGTAGCCGAGCCGGGCTTCCCATCCGGGTCTTCTTGGTTCCAAAGTCCTCGTCTTGTTGCAGAGCTGCCGCACATGGCGGGGAGACTGATGAGGGGTTCAGAGGGAACCTTGTACTTTGATAAGAGATGGAGCCCGCAGAAATGCTGCTCGTCCTAACGTTTTAGGTATCAACAGAAATTCCTGGAGAAACGTACTTTTGATCAAGCGGTAGCTTTCCTGGAATTTCTCAAATACTGCCGCATGGGAAGACCTCTCATGTGTCAGAGCGTGTCCAGCACACCAGCCAGTGTGATGGTAGCGGCGGGGAGGGGAGCTCGCTGATGGGTGCAGCCTTTCACCTTGTGACGACTGTTGGCCTTCCTCTTCCTGTCAGTAAACGAGGGAAACAGAGTCATGATGCACAGGACGATAGAACGCCAGTGTCAGAAGTAATCTTAGAGGTGACTGAGTCTAAATGCTTCATTGTCCAGAGGAAGAAACTCTCCCAGGAGTAAAGTGACTTATATTCACCCAGTTATGAAGCAGGGGTCATACGGAGTCAGGACTTCATCCCTCCCTCCCTTCCTCCCTCCCTTCCTTCCTTCCTTCCTTCCTCTTCTCCCCCCCCCCCCTTTCTCTGCTCTATCTCTCTTTCTCTGCCAACATTTACTAGATGTCTGTTACGTGCCTGTCACTGGGGACTTGGAATACACCAATAAAAAAAAAAATCCTTGCCATAATGGAGTTCACATTAGTGGGGAAAGACGTATTAGCAAACAAATAGATCGATGAAAGTTATACTAGGCCAGATGGTGCCAAAAGCTATAGAAGAAAATATGGCAGGCAAGCGTGATAAAGAGTGATAAGAAGAGACGGGAGTGATGCTATCTCCACTAGCTCATTTCTAGAAATGGGAGGGTGGGGGGTGGTCATGAGAATTCCAGAAGGAGTGACAGCAAATGGTGAACGCAGTTGGCCTTCACCTGTTGGAGGGCGAGCAAGGAGCCCGTGCACCGAGCGTAGTGGACCGGGTGGGGGGTGAGGCCACAGGATGAGGATCACGAGAAGCTGGATGACAGCCGGCGTCCGATCTACCAGCTGGCACCCTTACCAACCTCCCTGCTTCTTTTCGAGAGGCTCCTATACCTGTGAATGGAACTTAGCTCTTCCTTCTGGCCATGGCCAATGTCTGGGACCTTCCAACTAGAGATATGCAGGGACTAGAAACCTGCTGGGCCTGGAAGCAGAGCGCTCAAACCCAAGTCCTGCCATAATTAGCTACATCATTCGCCTCATTTAAGCTCCTTTTCCCTTCTCCGTAAAATGGAGATGACACTAGCTATTTCCCAGAGTTTTCATGAAAACTGAAGGAGATAAGGGATATGAAAGCGATTTGTGAGTTGGATATTTTGAGTAGTTACAGTCAATAAATATTCTTTCGATCATGTCCAGTGTGAATGTTGGGTTTTCCCCTTTGGCATCCAGGGACCTGCTGCTGCTTCATCTCTGTCTGGCAAGTTTTTCAGAGAGATGCATTATAACTGGAAGAAACTGAGAAAAAGAGAAGGCGTTCCTCTTTATCTTTCTGTCATGACCTTCAGCTTCATTACTCACTTGACAGAAATAGAATGTGGGAGGCGGTTGTGATCAGTGTGGTCCTCCCTTAACCCTGTGATTAAATATAGTTTATTTTCTTCACTGTCCGGGGCAGGGGGGAACTTACGGAATAAATAAATCATCTGAAAGAAATGTGGTTAAGCTGCATTTCCAGACACAAGTGGGTTTTGCAATGGCTCTTGCAGGACGAACTGGGCAAGGGCAGAGTCGCAGGAGTGTGGCGGACAAGGTTGCGCGAGCAGAGTGCTCCCCACGATGACATGAATCCTGAGTGTTTGAAGGGCATGAGATGACGTGAGGATAGTGCAGGTGATGGTAAAGGTGCGGAGTTTCAATTGGAAACTGAAAGCCACAGACAGACAATGATGCGACGTGGTGTGACGTGAAGTCTAGGGGGGGTTTCTGCAAGCAGCGATGGCAGGTCCTGGGACTGTACGTGTTGGCAAAGAGAAAAGTAGAGTGAAGCGATTAGCTAGCACGTTGGGTCAGCTCGGTGGACAGATGGCGAGCGCGGGCAGGCACCGCTGCTTCCTACTGCGGTGTGGAAAAGACCAGACCAGACCTCGCACACGGGCCAGAACCACCTGTGTTCGCTCGGTGTTTCCAGCACATCAGCTTCCTTCACAAGTTATTTTGCCACATCCACGTATTTCCTGTAATGTATTACACTTAATATTTTTCTTTAAGTGACTTTGTATTTTGAAAAATGTACACACATTTATCTTTAAAGGGAATCTTATATAAGAAGGAAACCATTTGTCCTCTCATTAAGGGGAAGGCAAGAATAAAAGTACTTAAGACAACTATATTCGTCACAGACCCCCAAAGTCATCTCCTGTGTCGTGAATAATAAAGATACTATGGTTTGGAAAACGTTGCCTTGTCTTATTAAATTACCATGTTGATGTTTTTACTACTTTATTGGCCGAGGAAGAAAGGATAGGAGAAATTAAATTGGTGCTTAAGGTCATACCGTTGCTCATGGGTGCAGCTGGGGGTACCAGGTTCTAGTCTGTGATTACTATGGTCCAGGAAGACGCGTTTGCTAAATGAATTACTGAAAAGGAGGAACCCAAGCAGGTGGTAGAAATACGCTCTCAGGATGACCAGAGAGCAAAGCATTGTGGTAGCACTGGGATCTGACTAGATGGGAAGGCCCTCGGCTTTTTAAATGCCCTAAATGTCCCTCAATGTGAATGACTCCTAGGACAGGCTGATACAGGGGTCTTATCTTCTCATCCTCCCAACCCCAGCCACTGAGAGTCAATCCTCGTCTGAAACGAAAAGAAGGAAGACGAGCAATAATTTTCAGTCTGGAAGGCTCTCAGAAGCCCTGAGGATAGACTTACACTTAGAGCTTCTTAGAAGCCCTGGGATTAGACAGGGGACCAGGCCTCTGGATGAGCCTAGGTCAGGTGTAGTCCTCAGCTCTTTTGGTGCTTTGAGTGTCCTGTCTCGGGGCACCAAGTCTATCAACATGGTAGGCCACAAGAGATATGGATGACTTCAGGCGAGGAAGGGGGGAAATGAGATTTTGGGTCATTCTGGAGGGATTTCAAGTCCTGGCAACAATGCTAAAAATTGTATATTTCAGAGGAAAATTAAATGGCATATTCCATAGGGCAAAACATATTTAATTAAATATGCAGTAGATACTAAATAAATGCTTATTAGAAAATACAACATTTGAAGTCCTTTTCACAATGAGAGACTACACACTGGGTTGAACTTATCTTCTTACAGCTAGAAATGACTCAACATTGGTAATTTTATAGAATACAATCTAATATCTTGGTGGAAAAGTATGAATTGGGCATCACAGACTTTATCATAACTCAATATTGAAGGTGTTAAACTTGATCAAGCTATGCAACTTTTCTGGATCTGTTTCTCCATTTCATCGATATTGACATCAGAATAAATTAGTGATTCCAGCTTAGAAATTTGTTTGATTAATTAAAATTGGGAAAAGAATGACTGCTTAAAATTTTATTCAGTAAAAGTATTTCAGAATATGAGACCCGGAGGAAAACAGTTGTTTTGTGGTTGAATTTTTTATTTTTTTATTTTTTATTTTATTTTTTTTAAAGATTTATTTTTATTTATTTATGATAGACATAGAGAGAGAGAGAGAGAGAGAGAGAGAGAGGCAGAGACACAGGCAGAGGGAGAAGCAGGCGCCATGTAGGGAGCCCGATGCGGGACTTGATCCCAGGACCCCAGGATCGCACCCTGGGCCAAAGGCAGGCACGAAACCGCTGAGCCACCCAGGGATCCCCTGAATTTTTTATTTTGAGATACTTCAGATTCACATGTTATAAGAAATAATAAAGGAGATCTGTATATTTTACTGTTTCCCACAAGGGTAGCACCTTGTGGCGCTGCAACACAGAACAGCATCACAACAGCAGTTGTACCAGAACGTGGATATTGGTCTGTAGTCTTCGGTTTTTGTACTGTCTCAGTCTGGTTTGGTGTCAGCAATACTAGCTTCATAAAATGATTTTGAAGGTATTTCCTCCTGTTTTATTTTCTGGAAGAGACTGTGTAAATTTAGTGTTAATTCTTTAAACCTTCAGTGGAATTCTCCAGTGCAACTATCTGTGCCTGAAGATTTGGGGGAGTTTTTAAACTATGAATTCAATTTCCTTAATGGCTTGAGGGCCTTTCTGATGATCGATCTCATATTGGATAAGTTGTGGAAATCTGTTTGTGAAGAAGTGACCCATTTACTGGGTTGTCAAATTTTTTAGTGCAGAGCTGTTTGTACAACTCCCTATTATCCTTTGGATTCTCCAAGACCTGTAGTGATATCCCGTTTCTTAGAGGAGTGGTAATTTGTGTCTCCTTTCTCTTTTTCTTTGTCAGACTTGCTAGAAGTTTGTCAACTTAATTATCTTTTCCCAAAACCAGCTCTTTGTTTCATTGATTTTTCTCTATTTTCTGTTTTCCACTTCATGACTTCTGCCTTTATCTTTGTTACTTCCTTCCTTCTGCTCACTTTGAGTTCATTTCATCTTTGTTTTTTATATTCTTGAGGGAGAGGTTAGATTATTTCTTTGAGATTCTTTTTTCTAATATATTCATTTAAATGGCATAAGCCTCTCTCCCAGTACTGCTTTCGCTGTGTCCTACGGGCTCTGATATGTTATATTTTTGTTTTCTTTCAGTTGAATGTATTCTTTGGTTTTCTTTGAGGCTTCCTATTTGACCCATGGATTATCTAAAAGTGTGTTGCTTAGTTTACAATATTTGTGGGGTTTTTTGCCTATTATCTTCTTTCACTGGTTTCTAATTTGATTTTCTGTATGACTGCCACTTTAAAATTTTTTGTTAAGGTTTGTTTTTGTTTTTTTTTTTAATGGTCCGGATTATAGTCTATCTTGGCATATGTTCTGTGGCTATTTGAAAAGAATGTATACTTTTTCTGTTTTTTTGGGTGAGAATTTTCTATAAACCCTGATTAGATCCATTGGTTTATGGTGGTATTGAGTTGTTAAAGACCGTTGCTGATTTTCTGTCTAGCTGTCCTACCAATTGGTAGGTATTGGAGTACGCAACTGTAATTGTGAATTTATCTATATTTCCTCTAAATTATTTCAGTTTGGGCTTCATATATTTTGTAGCTTTGATGTTTGATGCATAGAATACACATTTCAGATTCTTAGGTCTTCTTGTTAGATTGAGCCTTTTATTATATAATGTCCTTCTTTGTCTCTGCTACTTTTCTTTGCTACAAAGTCTACTTTGTCTGTTTTTCTTTTCCTTTGATTAATGTTTATATGGTATATTTTTTCCATCCCTTTCTTTTCTTTTTTTTTTTTTTTCATCCCTTTATTTTCAACCTTGCCATACTGCTACATTTGAAGAGAGGTTCTCGTAGACAACATATAGTTGAGTATTGTTAAAGCCATCCTGTCAATCTCTTTCAATGTATTCAGATAATTTGTGTGTGATATAATTGCTGTTGTGCCAGGGCTCAAGTCTGCCATTTTAATTTTTGTTTTGTTTGTTCTGTTTTTCATTTCTGTTTTCTTTTTTCAATATGTGATGTGTTATTTGAACATTGTTTAGAAGTCAATAGATACTATAATCTATAGATTATATAGATAAGTCTGTCTTTGAGCACATTTTCTTGTAAACTTTTTTTTAACAGTTTTATCATGTATTACACTATATTTACATAACTTACCACAGTCTACTGGTATCATCACTTTATAAGTTTGAGTGAAGTACAGAAGCCTTAACTCCTTTTACATCCCTTTACCTTCTCTATTTATAATTGTCTAACATATTTCCTCTTTTTATATACTTAGAACCACATCAGAGAGTGTTAACAATTGCTATTCCAATTGTCAAACAAAATTTAGGAAACTCAAGAGGGGACAAAACCCTATATATATTTTTGCTTACTGTGTTCTTTCTTCCCAATGTCTCAAAGTTCTTTTATCATTTCCTCTTTTTGTTTTTTAACAGTTCTTTAATCTCTTTTCAGGACTCCAAAAGCATGAATGTTAGATTTTTATAGTAGTAGTTGCAGAGGTCTTGCAGCTCTGTTAATTTTTTTTTCAACTTTAGCCTATTTTTTCTTGATTCAGATTAGAGCATTTATATTGTTCTATCTTCTAGTTCATAGATTCTTTCCTTTGTTAGCTCCACTTTGTTGGTTAGCACATTCACTACACTTTGTATTTCAACTATTATAATTTTCTGTTCTAAAATTTGCAGTTGATTTGTCTTTATATCTTTTATTTCTTTGCTGAGGTTTTCTGTTTCTTTTTTCATTTGTTATAAATATGCTCATAATTGCTTACTAATGCATCTTTAACATGGCTGTTTTATTTTTTATTTTTTAACATGGCTGCTTTAAATTTTTATCAGATAATTCTACTTTCTGTCATCTTGGTGTCAACATATAATGATTTTTTCATCCAGTTTGAAATCTTCCTGTTTTTTTTTTTTGATATGACAAGTAATTTTTTATCGAAACGGGATGTTTTGTGTTGTACTATGAGACTGTAGCTATTTTTCAAACATTCAGTTTTTGCTGGTTTTCTCTGGCATTGCTCCAGGTGTGGAGGGGGAGTGCCACCTTGTTACTATTACATAGAGGTTCACCACTTACCCTCCAGGTATACCCAAAGAGAAGGCTCCTCATTACTGCTGTATGGGAATGGGAGTTCTGGTTCCCCACATGATCTTTACTGACATTGCAGGGAAAGAGATGGGAAGTATGCTTGCCATGCATCATCAGGGATGAAATTCCCGATTCCTTACTTGGAGTTCTTTGATACTACTCCTGTAGGAGTCGTGGGACATCTTGTTATAGCCTATCAAGGGTGGAAGCCTAGGCTCCCCACTCAGCCTTTCCTGGCATGAGTGTAGATGGACCCATGTTCTTCTGGGATTTGACTGTTGTAGAACAATCGTTGTCTAAAAGTTTCCTTTCCTGCTTGACTGTGCCTTTCCCAATTCTTTAACTAGAAAGAGTAGACCAAAAACAAGTTAGGGATTTTTTTGTACGTGTCTGTCCACTGGCATTTACAAGTTGCTGGCTTCTTAAACCCCAGGTTGGAAGGTATGAAAGAGAAAGAAAACACGGGTATCTCACCATGATGCTATTGTGTGGGTCTCAGTGTTCTTAGCTAGTCTGCCTTTTTTCCGTACTTTTCAAGAATCTTCTTATGATCATTTTTCACATACTATCCAATTCTACTTGGTGGGAGGGAGAGGACAAACTTCTCTGTTCCATTTCCCTGGACCTAGGGGTCTCAGGAAACATTTATTTGTTTGGTAATACAAACAAATTTGTGAAATGTAAAGTTCTTTTAGGCTTTATCCAGCCATCCTTTAGTCCTGGGAATAGCAGACTGACAAACTAACAGATCCAGTGACCAACTAATTTATGGACTCATAACTGACTCATAACCAATCTTTACATTTATGAATGCAAGAAATGATATATGCGTACTGAGGACAGAGTTGACACTCAATGATTGATACAGAGATACATAAAGGCTATCTTTTCCTATATTTAAATCTTGTTTTACATTATCTAACAAAAAGATACAAAACTTTAGGGACTACTTTAAATTTGCCTCTTTCTTTAAAGTTCTCCTAGTCACTGTGGATTTGGGAGACTTAAGAAATGCAGTTTTGAGAAAATTGCCCTATTTAGTTTCAGACCCAACTTTCTCTTTATGAGGTGAAGAAAAATTAGTGGTTCTTCACTAATTTCACAGATAAATTATCTGGCTACTCACCTTGACTTTGTTGTTTAGTTACATCTGAACAGCAAGAGGATAACAGTAGAGCTCAGTGATTCTGATCCTGATGTACTTCTATTGTGTAAACTTGAAGCTTATTGAGTTACAGGTTTGTTTGCTGAGCTCCCGAGGCTATCCACAGACTCAGGGAATCGCTTCATGAAGGAGCTGCCTCATCTCTATGGCACAGCCAAGTCCCACGATTCTAGCTAAAGTTATGTTCTGTACTCAGTATTGCAGAAACAGCAATCTGGCAATTGTGCAGTTAAGTAACTGAACTATAATAACATCCAATATCTGTTAATGACTCGAAATGCATTTGGCAGAGACAACATTTGATAGTTTGAATGAATGGAAGAAAGATGTTTTCTTCCTCAGCAGGCCACAGAAAATCAGTGCTTGATTATCAGGTTGGCAGGGGCAATCATTTCACCAGCCATAATGGTTATCGAAATTATTTATGGGGCTCTCAATGAGTTTTCAGGGGGGATCCTGGGAATAACTATAGACAACATGGTTTAACTGAAGATGCCAAGAGCAAAGAAATACAATCTTACAAAACTTATTAGTATAAACAAATTATTCCTAGTAACTCCAATAAGTGGCAAATCACTAGTGGCAGCAAGTGATCAATAACGTATCTTTGCCAGAAACAATTATCCATAGTTCATACCCATGTTAGCAAATCATCCACAGCATTTTGACAAGTGGGGGCCGCAACCACGCTTCACTAACAGTAACAGCTGAATCATAAAATAGATAGTAGAAATGGAATAATAATAGTAGTAGTAGTAGTAGCAATTATTATTATTATTTTCTGTTTTCCTACAAACCAGCAGCCATCACATAATTTTGTTTGGAAAATGTCCTTTAGTTCTCTGACAAGTTTTTCTGGACAGGCTATAGAAGCATGAGAATTATGTGGGAATGCACAAAAGCTTACTCTAATCGTTATTTTCCCAGATATATTAGTGGTCAAACATGGCTCTCCTTGTCACCTTATAGCCCAGGTTGAGAACAGATAGGTTCATTGTGTCTTCTCCACGACACAACACTTGCATACTACATGCTCCTCTTCTTAAGCCCTTTATCTTTCTGCCCTTCTATCTATATATTTAGTAAAGTGTACATCTCTTCATTGTCTTACCCTTGTACCCTTCCACCCATCTTTCACAGTACGTTTTTCCCTAACCAGAAAAAATAAAATAAAATAAGGAAGCAGGAGAAGGAAAGTAAAGGGAATAAAATATATATTTTTAAAAGACATATAGAGCAGAAAGAAAAGGAAGAACAGCAGGACGAACTGGGAGAAACATTGTCTACCTGGATTCACAATGTACTTTTTATTCAGCTCTGTTGATCCCTGGCCATATGACCAGGGACAGAGTTCTTGAATCTCATCTCCTAGTTTTCAAGGGATAATATATCATGTCTCTGCGTAGCTCAAAAAATCCAAAAGGTGTCATTGATGAACAAACATGAAAGCATTCTGTAATTGCAGAGTGAAAAATGGATCTTAGTATTTCCAGTGAACTTGCCTATAATATAAATAGCTTATTATGGCTCAATTACGGGAAGTTTTCATTTTGTAAGTGTGCATTCTCCTCTAAGAATTTCCTCTAGTATTTGCGTGGTTTCATTTTAAACATTTTGAATCTCTACTTTATCTGTAATTTATCCCTTAGAAAGTATGAAAAATGGATCAAACCCTTTTCCTCACATAGTAGGTGTTCTAATACCATTTATTAAAAAGTTTACCTTCCCCACTGTTTTAAAATGCTATCTTTAGCATTTACTAAATTTTCATATGAAATTACATCTATTTTTTATTTTTTATTCTTATTTTTTATTCTTATTTTTTTGGTAATTACAATCAGAAATATCATTAAGATTTCATTTTTATATAAGTTTATTTTTTATTGGTGTTCAATTTGCCAACATATAGAATAACACCCAGTGCTCATCCCATCAAGTGCCCCCCTCAGTGCCCGTCACCCAGTCACCCCCACCCCCCACCCACCTCCCCTTCCACCACCCCTAGTTCGTTTCCCAGAGTTAAGAGTCTCTCATTTTGTTTTTTTTTTAAATTGTGCTGGCCCTATCTATTCCTATGTGAATACCATGCTGTGTAGTGATATATTCTTTATAAAATGTTTTATTTTATGGTTCTGTGCAATATTTTTTTTAACCATTGATCGCAATGTTTTCTTTTGTCCACATTTAGGTAAAATGGGTTATTTTTTTCACACTCTCAGAGGACAAGTGTTGGCCAGCAGTTTTCCTAGCTTCACTGTTGTAAAATTCCTTCTTATTATTGCAAACTGGTCAAATGCATGATTTATAGTTCCATGAACCATTCTCCGTCTTCCTCTCCCCTACTTCTATCTGGATCTTTTCTTTCATTTGGTCCTAGTATCTTTATCTTTCTCAGTTTACATTCTACTCCCAGAAGACTCTCTGGGAGGCTGGTCTCTGTTCTACAAGGGAACTTCAGTTGTTTTATTTCAGTTTTTATAGGGTACAGACTGACCCACACCATCTGACTTTTTGCTGTCCCTTTGCACTCACCCGCAAATTGGAGTCCATGAAACCAGTTCCCAGTTTGGGTGGTTTTTTTTTTTAAGAATGGCCCCCTGAGCTTTTCAGAATGGATTCCTCAATTTCTGGTCCTTGGGTAATTCAGTTTCTGAGTCCTCCAGCTTTCCCAGCTGTCAGAAATCCCCTTGCCTACTCTACTTCCTCCCCCACAGTTGCCAGTACAATGTAAGGCTTGTTGCAGTTAGTTTAGCCTCCATTCCTCAATCTTGGGGCTCATGGAGATAGCTTATTTAGTTTTGTTGTGGGTTTGGCTGCTTTTTTCTGTTATTCTAGTTGCTTGGTCTATATTGTAGGGGAATTTGGGAAGTCCGAAATATGCTGCACTCCTACGATCTTCCTTTGAACTTCACCCTTCAATTTTCTTATCATGGTTTTAAAGGTTTGCCTTTCTGTATATAGTTATTGACCCCATGTTTTATTTTCATGCAGGATATGAAGTAAGCATTTAACTTTATTTTTCTTCCATTTCTATAATTCCCTCCCTACATATATGCCCCCTTTCTTTCTCTGAATTGTAAAACCATATCTCTCACAGGCTTTCATAAACCCTTGGCTCCATTCAGAGACCTTACACCAAATTTCCTCTGTTCCCAATATCATAGGAATTCTCTTTCTTGATCTTTGCTGTTCCAAGTCATTCTCACACCTTTTCCCCTGCTCTTTGTTGTTGTTATTGTTCAAAATGTACTTCTCTGTTCTTTGCCTTCCCCTCATCATATGAATTTTATTATCAGCTTGGTAATTTTGCTAAAAATATTGTTGGCATTTCAGAAAGACTTGACTTTTTGAAAACATATTAATTCTTCTCACCTCTACCTATAATAATACATCACCATTTATTTACAGATTTTTTTTGTACTTTAAGCTGGAATCCAATAGTTTCTGAACTCTCTTGTAAGTTTTCCTAGATTCTCTGTAGAGTCTGTAGAATACTCTTTGCAGATAACGTCATCTGCAAAAAATGATTTCTCTCTTTGCTTTACAAAGTTTATATTCCTTTTCCTTAGCTCATTATTCTGGCTAGGGCTTCCAATTCAATGTTTAGTAGTGCTGGTGTAAATAGCATTCCTATCTTGCTACTGTTACTAAGGAGTATACTTCCAGTCTTTTACCATAAAACATGATGCTTGTTCTGTCTTTTTTGGAAGATATTTTTATCAAGTTAACAAAAAAAGGTCCTTCTATTCCTAGCTTCCTAAGCGTTTCTATCATGAGTAAGTATTTAATTTTACTGAAGATCTTTCTTCATCATTTTAGCATTTTACGTCACATATTTTATTTTACTTTATTAGTATAATGAGTGCATTAAGAGATTTTTGCCCAGTATTAATCATTCTGGCATTTACTGGGCTAAATCTACGTTGTTGATGATATATGTTACCATGTATATGTCACATAACATGAATTCAGAAATCATGCTTTTGGCAACTGGCTCCTGCCCTTCTCAAACAGGGATGGAACAAAGTACTTACCTTCTTGGAAAAACAGGTAGCAAACGAGGGAAGGTGAGGAAATCAGAACATTAGTGAGCAGCACTTGTTGGGAAACAGGAAGGTAGAAGGTAGAAGATAGATCCTTACACCTAAGTATTCTCTGATGTTACCTGGTCACTGCTGCTGTCCTAGAAGTCAAACTGACCACCGCGTGGTACCAAACCCCATCCAGGACTGGGACAGACACTGCATAGCTGGGCCCATAAGACTTCCAGCTGGCTAGCTCTATAGGTGCCAACCAATCATTTCATTAGTTTTATAATAAAGAAATTCACTTATTTCTTAGACTCTATTTTTTATTTGTTTGTTATTTTTGTACTTCATCTACTGCATATACAATTTGGTAGGAAAGGACCTCTCCGCCAGTGGCCTGAAATTCAGATTGACTGATGCTTATAACTTGGAGTCTTGAAGAGATGGAAACGTTAGTTTAAGGTCAGTATGTCCCCAAGCTGAAGCAAGAGAATTTAAGCTACAGCCTTGAAGGAGAGAATAGTGAGGGGCTAGGTCTTTCTCAAAAATCTTATTTAATATAGGACTGAGTCTCAGGGAAAAACTGGATTGGGACAGTGCTTTTCTTTGTGAGGCTATTGTTCCTAGTATATTCCAAAGAGCTGCCACCAAGATGGAAGCAAGTGGATAAAAAGGCTGTATTTGCCTGGGTTCTCCCGAGAAACAGAGCCTATACATAGATATAGATATATAGAGAGCCATATGAATAGATAGATAGAGATGATAGATAGATGATAGATAGATAGATAGATAGATAGATAGATAGATAGATAGATTCCTGAGAACCAAGGGAGCTGATGGTATAAATCCCAGTCCAAGGGTAGGAGAATGATGTCAGCTCAAGCAGGCTGGCAGGAAGAAAAAAGGATGAGTTCCTCTTTCTTCTACCTTTTGTACTATTTAGGCGCTCAACAGGTTGGACAATACGTAGACTTTGGGAAGGGCAATCTACTTTACTGGGCCCAGCAACTCATGTGCTGCTCTCACCCAGAAACACCCTTACAGATACACCCAGAAATAATGCTTAACCTGGGTGCCCTGTGGTGCTATCAAACTAACATAAAATGAACCACCACAGAGGTCCATAAGTAAGTTGCTAGAATTTTCCGTCTAAACAAGCTATCTGTATTACAGAATATTGTTTGAAACTTTAAACGAGCATTTAATCATCATAACCTACCTTTCTTATTTTATCTCTTCATGTAAACTCTTTTCTGTGCTTTTTTCCCCTCAAAAAAACCCCACTGAAGTTGTCTCTGTTCTGTGAACATATCCTTTTCCACCTTTCACATTGGTTTTATTTATACAAATCATTCACGTCTTTTTAAAAACTTTTATTTGAATTCAGTTAATTAACATATAATGTACTATTGGTTTCAGAGGAGGAGGTCAGTGATTCATCAGTTATAGATCATCCAGTGCTCATTGTATGGTGTGTCCTCCTTAACGCCCATCACCCCATCCCTTCACTCACCTCACCCCCCCTCCCCTCCAGCAACTCTCAGTTTGTTTCCTATGATTAAGAGTCTCTTATGGTTTGTCTCCCTCTCTAATTTCGTCTTGTTTTATTTTTTCCTCTCTTCCCCTATGATCCTGTTTTCTTCAATTAGATTGGTATCCCTAGATTGAAGAAACTGTGTGTGTTTTTATAAAAAAAGAGGGATGTGGGGGAGGGGCAGCTGGAGGAGGAGAATCTCAAGCAGGCTCCACGCCCAGCACGGAGCCCAAGGTGGAGCTACATCTTACGACCCCGAGATCATGACTTGAGCCAAAATCAAGAGTCAGACGCTTAACTGACTGAACCACCCAGCACCATGAAGAAACTTTTTAAATTCTTGTTCATATGCCCTGATAAATATGGTACAAAGACTACTGCATCTTGGTGCTTGATTAGTATATTAGGATTATTTTAGCTTCCACTATCATTTCCAAACACTCACTTTCTTTTTACCTTACTAGGTATTTCTTCCCCTAGAGCAGTTAATTTAAAAAGTTGTAGAAATACACATTTTTGTATAAAATAATTACAGAAATACATTTTTGTATAAAATAATTGTAGAAATATATTTTTGTATAAAATAATTTCATTTGTATAAAACACTTTTAAAAATTGTAGAAATACATAATTTTGTATAAAATAATTTTATATGTATTTTATATAAAATAGTAAACAAATACATATTTTTGTATGAAATAATTTCAAAATAGTTTATCAAATAAAGATAATTGGCTTCTTCTATTTCAGTGGTAACAGGAGGTATGAATGAGAGTAAAACTCCTCAGTGAAAAAGAAAATGGGGATCCCTGGGTGGCACAGCGGTTTCGCGCCTGCCTTTGGCCCAGGGCGCCATCCTGGAGACCCGGGATCGAGTCCCACGTCGGGCTCACGGTGCATGGAGCCTGCTTCTCCCTCTGCCTATGTCTCTTCCTCTCTCTCTCTGTGAGACTATCAAAAATAAATTTAAAAAAAATTAAAAAAAAAGAAAATGAAAATGAATCATTAGTGACATTAATGGAATCAAATCCTTTGGTAATATTACATACATTAAGCAGGATTAATTAACAATATATTACCAGTTTATTAAGAAGTATATTCATATATGCACATTTTCCCTGTGAAGACTAAGTATTATTTTAAAAAAGATTTTATTTATTATTTATTTGAGAGAGAGAGTGTGAGAGAACATGAGCAAGGGAAAGGGTAGACGGAGAATCTGACTCCCCACTGAACAGGGAGCCCGATGTGGGGCTTGATCCCAGGACCCTGAGATCATGAGCTGAAGGCAGATGCTTAACCAACTGAGCCACCCAGGTGCCCTTAAATATTGTTTTAAATGAAGCAAATAAAATTAACTGAATATATATTGTTCCTAAATTGTTTCAACTGAATAGGAGGCCTAATATTTCCATGCGATTGTAATTTTTCCAGGGTTGGTTATATTATGTGTCCATCCCTATTCTGGTTAAGGATATTTGATTGCAGGGAACAGAAAATCACTCAAGAAAAATTAAACAAAAATGCAGTGGCACCAAATGCAAGGAAGATTTGTGATTTATACTTTTTTCGGTCATTCTGATTAGATATCATTAATTTTCTTCATCTTTTCTAGGAACCTGTATTTGGTTGCATTGACTTTCTTTATTGTTTTTATTTTTTATTTTATTTACTTTTACCTTTTATTATTTGTTTCCTTCTATTGATTTAGGTGTGTTTTTTACTCCTCTTTTCCTGGTTTCTTAGATGAAAGCATGCAGCACTGAGTTGAAACTTATTTTTAATATAAGAATCTAATGCTATAAACTTCCTCCAAGTACCACTTTGTCACATCTTGCAACTGTCATTGATATTTTTATTATTATACATTTCTAAATATTCTTCAGTCTTCTTTGTGACTTCTCCCTTGATATGTGGCTTATTTAGATGGATGTTATTTAATTTCCAACTATTTGGGAATTTTCCAGATCTCTTTTTATGTCATTGATTTCTGGTTTAATTCTATTATGATCAGGAAACATATTCTGTATGATTTAAATTCTTTCAAATTTGTCGAGGTTTGATTTATTTCTCCAAATGTGGTCTAACATGGTGAATGTTCTGTGTGTGTTTGAGAAGAACATGTATTCTGTTGCTTTTTGGTTTTCTATAAATGGCAATTAGGTCAAATAGACCTTTAGTGTTATTCCCATGATCCATATCCTTTCTGATTTTCCATCTTTCTGTTTTATCAGTTATTTAGAGTACTGAAGTCTCCAACAATAAATGTAGATTTGTCTTTGTCTCCTTTCTTTCTTTGCTTCATGTGTCTTGAAGCTCTACTGTGACGTACTTAAATATAGGATTATTACGGGGTTATTTTGGTGAACTGAGCCCTTTATCATTAGGTAATACTCCTCTTTATCTCTAGTAATAGTCTTTGCTCTGAATTGTGCATTGTCTGATATCAATATAGTTACTCTAGCCTTCTCTTGGTCAGTATGTGCATACTATATCTCTTCATATACTTTACTTAGGATCTAAGTATATTTAACAGTGGGTTCCTTACAGGTAGCATGCTTTGTTTTTTAATACAATCAGTTAATTCTGATTTGAATTTTTGTGTTTAGGTTATTTATATATACACTATTACTTATATACTGCAAGTATTGTTATGGTGTCATTAATATCTATCATATTGCTAGTTTTTCCAATTATTTTTGTTCTTTTTTGACTTATATTTGAATTGAGTATTTTTAAGATTGTATTTTATCTCTATTATTGACTTACTTTTTCTACTTCTCATATTAATTTATTTTAATAATTACCTTTAGGTTTGCAGTATGCATCTTAAGTTAATTGCAGTTTACCTTCAAGTGGTAGTATTCCACATGTAGTAGAATATGTGACAGAACATGCACAATATCTCCTGTCCCCTTTAGTGCTATTTTTGTCTCCTACATTTTTATTTTACATTTATCTAAGCTCATAATATATTATGTTTTTACTTTAGATAGTCGATAATATTTTAGAGAAATTAAAAGAAGAAAAAGAAATGCCTTTTATATTTATTATGTTAACCATTTCCAGGGATCTTCATTTCCTTGTGTAAATCCAAGCTTCTGTCTGTTGTCATAGTTTTTTTTTTTTCCTGAAGAATTTTCTTTAACATTTCTTGCAGTTCAGATATGCTTTTAATGAATTCTTCATTTCTGTTTGTTGGATAATCTTTGTTTCTCCATCATTTTTTAAAATATTTTCATGAGATAGAAGGTTGACAGTGTTCTTTCAGTCTTTTAAGAATATCATTCTATTTTCTTTTGACATGCAAAGTTTCTGGTAAGATGTGTGGTGTATTTTTTTTTGTCTTTGTTTTTTTCTGTATAATGTGGCCTATTCACTTGATGATTTAAGATTTTCTTTTTATCTTTTGTACTCAGCATTTTCAGTATCATGTGTCTGGATGTGTGAATTTAATTATTAATTTTTAAATACTTTCTGTGCTTTTCCAAGTTTCCAAGACCTGTGGTTTGATATTTTTAATCTTTTGAGGGAATTTTCTGCCATTGTAATGTCTTCAAATATTTCGTCAACTCTTCTTCTCTGTCTTCTTCTGTGATTACAATTACATGTATGTTAGACTCCTTGATAGTGTCCTAAAATTCTTGGATGCTTTGTTCTGCTTTCTCTTATTAGCACTTTCTGTGTGTTTTAGTTTGGGTGATATCTAGAGACCATTCTTGGTTGTGTCAAGTGTACTGATAAGACTTTGAAGGCATTCTTTATCTCTGTACCTATGATTTTTAGTTCCTAGCATTTCTATTTGATTATTTACTATCCTTTTCCTTCCTTATCTGTTCACCCTGAAAATCCCCATTAGTTCATGCATGTTGTCTACTTCGATAACCTGTTGATCATAATTATTTATATTTCCTCTTTAACAAATACATTATCTAGGTTGCTTCTGAATCTTGTTCTATTGATTGATTTGTCTTTGACAATGGGTTGCTTTTTCTTGCATTTTGGGTATCCTATAATGTCTTATTGATTGTTGGACATAGTGTGTATGTCCACTATGTAGCTACTATGAGTAGCAGAGGCTGAGGTAACTAGTGTTCATGACTGATAATCTTTCTGCAAGGCCATTGGTATGGGATATTGTGCCCATGTAGTGAGGATTTTAATTAAATTTGGGTTTTGCTATTGCAATGGCGAGCTTTAGTGCACCACCAGCTTTACATTTTTTTATTACTGCCCTGTTCTTATCATGGTGTTGGTTGTTTAGGGCTTTTTCTCAGATCTCCTGCTTCACTCTAAGTTTAGGCTTTCCCTGGTCTCTTTTCATGCTCTTATCCCTTCTGCAGTGTTAGGCTGAGATTGTTTTTGCTGCTTGTTAGCCTGGTGATGGAGTGCAGGGGAGTTCTCTGTTCTTGCTAAATCTCTGCCTAAGGCATTTCCATTTCATGCTTGGAAGCATGAGGCCTTGCTTGCTTAAAGGCCTTGTTTCCGACATTCTGCAGCCAAGTAAGGGTAAGAGGCCAGGGAAATTCAGCATCTAGTTTACATTCATTTGCTCATTTTCTCAGTTATGTTATGGTATCCTGCTATAATTTGGAGACTTTTTTTAAACAAATTCCTAAGAGAGACAAAATGAAACAATCCCTCCAGGTTTCTGTGAGAGTGGAGATACAGAGATATAGCTGATTAGAGTGGGAGAGAAACTGCATCTAGCTTTCCATGAAAATTTTCAAAAATCCTTTCATTTTAGCCATTTCCCCTCTACTTTGTTGTGGCAACAGTTCCTGAGATTTAGGGGGCATTTTGAATTGTAAATCGGGTTATTTTATAGCGTTTCTCACTCTTACCTTAGGATTCAGCATTTTTTTTTCAAATGTCTTTTTAACTTACTCAATTTTGCTACTATAGACTTATCTCCCATTTTCCCTGATTTTATGTGTTTGTACCTTTATTTATTAATTCATGTCTTTCTTAAAATTTGAGAAGTTTTCAGTCATTTTTTCTATTTTATATGAGTCTTTATACATATCTCTACATTTATTACAGCAGTTATTATTTCTTCCAATATTTTTTCTGCCACTTTCTCTCTCTTTTTATTCTGGAACTCCTATAATGGGTATGTTGGTCTGCTTGATGGTGTCCTAAGGTAGTTAGGTTCTAGTCACCTTTCTTTATTCTTTTTTTTCTTTCTGCTCAGACTTGATGATTTCAGTTATCTGTCTTCAAGTTCTCTGATTCTTTCCTCTGCCTGCACAAATCTGCTCTTGAACTTCTCCTAAACTTTTCATTTCTGTTATTGTACTCTTTAGCTGTAGAATTTCTATTTGGTTGCTTTTTATATTTCCCTTTGCAATATTGTCATTTTGGTCATACATCATTTTCCTGGTTTTCTTTAGTACATTTCCATGTTTTCTTCTAGAGGTTTGAGCATATTTAAGATAGTTATTTGCAAGTCTTCCTAGTAATTCTGATGTTTGGGGTTCCCAAGGGGTTATTTCATTCAATTTTGTGTCTTTAAGTAGGTCATACTTTCTTGTTTCTTTTATGTGTTATGTTTTGTTATTGTTGAAAACTGGACATTTGAATATTGTAATGTAGTCACCCTGGAAATCAAATTTTTCCCATTTTTCAGAGCTTACTCCCCCCCACACACACACAATTTTTCAAAGACTATATTCCTTATCCTGTTGGTAACTGAATTCTCTGTACCTTTAGTTAGTATTCTAGTATTATGACAGAGCTTTCCTTGAATACTAGAAGTCAAAAAAAAACAAAACAAACAAACAAAAAGAAAACAACCTTCCAGGTTTTTGCAGATTGGTTCTGTGCTGTGGTACAATATTTAGCCAGACTTTTGATCAGTCTTGGGATCAGCCTAAAGTGGAAGCTTGGTATCTTTTTCTAAGTATATAACTTGCCCTGGTAAAATGCATGGCTCTCTAAATCTTCCATATAAACTTCTTTTGAATATTCTAATTTCCCAAAGGCTTTTCCCCAGCTTTTTCTCGTGTACCATATGCTGTCTATTATATATCTGTACTGTAATCTTTTGTAGAATGTGTCTGTATGTTGTTAGTTTGCCCTGAAGCATTTTCAAGGGATATCTGCTGCTTTTGAGGCTTCAGTTCTGAGTTAGGCAAAACAGAAATGAGTGTTTCGTGTTAGTTCTTCAGGTAGCCCTCAGACAGGTTAGAAAAATCTACATGGTAATTTTCAAGTAAGATCTGTTCTATTCTCTCCAGAACCAGAATTGCACAGGATCAATAGCAGGATAAAGAGAATAGAGGTGAGCTATATACAATTGCAATATTTCCATTCTTTGTAATGTTCTATGTAAGAGTCATGAGATGAGAAAAAATATCAAGGCCAAAGCGATGTTCCCATCAAAAGTAACAAATTCCTGCAGCTTGGGCTGTGGAACTTAGGTATGAAATATTAAAGATGATAAAAGAAGGTGGATGACTCCCTTTGAAGTGAAATGTTTATTTAATCCATGAGAGCATGGAAACCTGACTTCAGAAACATTTACTGTCATTGCTTTATTTATATTTAATGACTTGAAGAATAAAATAAAGCATCTTACACAAATGGCTTCTTTTCTAACAAATCTTTCTGAATCAGAGATTGTCAGATATACTTGAGTCATTACAGATGGAAATGTGAGCTGTATTGCTAAGACTCTGACTCATTTATTGGCAGCTTTTCAAAAGAGAAGATAGAAACAGAGAAGTATGAAGGTTTGCTCATGTTTCTTTGCGCTACGCAACCTGGTTCCCTCATAGTCTGTTTTTGGTTACTGTCAGATTGATTCCAGAGAGGCAGTATTATGATCAGATTTATCATGTGTTTAGGAAAAAAGCCTTCTTTAGATTACTTAGCATTGAAAAAATGATATTTTGTATTGAGTTTTTGATCCACACAGAATGAGTTGGAAGAGCAGTAAACACATCCAGGAATAATTTTTGATGTAATTACTAAACTTTCCATCGTGGCTACAGAGAAGATAAATACAGTGCTCCTCTAATTTAATAAAAGTGTAAGGGAGGTGGGATATCTGCTGAAGAAAGGAACAAGCATTTCCATTTAAGTTGGCCCCTTTAGCATGTTCAGATGGAAACTGTGATATGCTTCAATTCTGGACTCTGTCACAGTTGAGAGTGCTTATTTGTCTCTAAAATGAAGTGATTATTCTATTCCTATAGAAATATGATGCACTGGGGAAAAAAGATAATGCACTGGTTTAATAAAAGTTTGGGGTGCCTGGGTGGCTCAAGTGGTTAAGCATCTGACTCCATCTTGGCTCAGGTCTTGATCTCAAGATGAGTTCAAGCACCACAATGGTGTGTGGAGCCTACTTTAAAAGAAAGAAGAAAGAAGAAAGAAAGAAAGAAAGAAAGAAAGAAAGAAAGAAAGAAAGAAAGAAAAAGAAGAAGAAAGAAAGAAAGAAAGAAAGAAAGAAAGAAAGAAAGAAAGGAAGGAAGAAAGAAAGAAAGAAGAAAGAAAGAAAGAAAGAAAGAAAGAAAGAAAGAAAGAAAGAAAGAAAGAAAAAAAGAAAAAAGAAAGAAGAAAGAAAGAAAGAAAGGAAGGAAAGAAAGAAAGAAAGAAAGAAAGAAAGAAAGAAAGAAAGGAAGGAAGGAAAGAAAGAAAGAAAGAAAGAAAGGCCAGATACAGAAGACACCCATAAACATATTGATAATGGCCTTGGTCCCTCCTTTATTTACTTAGAGACAAAGTATATTATATAATTTGATGCCTATTAAATGCCAGGCATTTTGATAGGTGCATTCACACTTAACTTTTCCTATTTTAATACCATAACAAATCTGCAGGTATTATCATTACTATTTTAACAGGTGAAGAAATGCTTCCCATATCACACAGTAAGGATTGGGCCTGGAATTTGAATCCACACCTGTGCTTTCATAAAATCTTTTAACAAAAAGTGATAGAACATGATATTTGAGAATAGGGTTTCTATGAACTACTACTTGAGAAAGAGTTCCCTTTGCTTGAGGTAAAAAGAACTGTGCCTCTCAGGAGAATATTGAGGCTCAGAATAAAGACCAAAGTTACTGCTGTGAGCTTCCCAGATCCCATGGGAAGTGAAAGGACTTGAGAAATGTTTCCATCCATGTTAGGAGATAGCTCCTGACAAATGTGGGTTGGAGATAAATACTAGTGGTGATAGCACGGTTGGAATCCCACTAACAAAACCAGATGGAAGCTACCCTGATACTTTTGACTTTGTTAACTAAGCCTTTGGTTTGGTTTGGTTTGGTTTTTGGCTTCTTAGGAACCCCAAAGAAATTTTAGCTCAGAAGGCACTCATTTGACAAGTTTATATTTGATCTTCATTTACTCTCTTTTCTCTCTCTCTCTCTCTTTCCTTCCTTTTTGTAAGACATTTTTCTGGTTTCAGACCCAGAATAGGTGGATAAGACCACTATTCATAGGAAGTTCTTTTTTTTTTAATTTTTTAAAAATTTTTATTTATTTATGATAGTCACAGAGAGAGAGAGAGAGAGAGAGAGGCAGAGACACAGGCAGAGGGAGAAGCAGGCTCCATGCACTGGGAGCCCGACGTGGGATTCGATCCCAGGTCTCCAGGATCGCGCCCTGGGCCAAAGGCAGGCGCCAAACCACTGCGCCACCCAGGGATCCCCTCATAGGGAGTTCTTAAGAGAAGGACTGCTGGGGTCCTACTGACTTGGGGAACTTATAGAAAGTAGTTAGTACAGAATGGGAGAAGATATTTGCAAATGACATCAGATAAAGAGCTAGAATCCAAAATCTATAAAGAATTTATCTAACTCTACACTCAAAGAATAATCCAATCAAGAAATGGGCAGAAGACATTCACAGATATTTCTCCAAAGAAGATATACAAATGGCCAATAGACATATGAAAAAATACTCAACATTGCTCAGCATCAGGGAAATACAAATCAAAACCACAATGAGATACCACCTCACACCAGTCAGAATGGCTAAAATGAACAAATCAGGAAATGATAGATGTTGGTGAGGATTTGGAGAAAGGGGAATCCTGGTACACTGTTGGTGGGAATGCCCCCTGGTACAGCCAGTGTGGAAAACAATATGGAAGTTTCTCAGAAAGTTGAAAATAGAGCTACCCTAGGATCCAGCAATTGCACTACTGGGTATTTACTCCAAAGATACAAATGGAGTGATCCGAAGGGGCATCTGAAACCAAGGTTTGTAGCAGCAATGTCCACAATAACCAAACAATCAAAAGAGCCCATATGTCCATCGACAGAAGAATGGATAAAGAAGATGTGATATAGATATGAATACTATTCAGCTATCAAAAATGAAATCTTGCCATTTACAATGATGTGAATAAAAGATATTATGCTAAGTGCAGTCAATCAGAGAAAGAAAATTATCCCATGATCTCACTCATATGTGGAATTTAAGAAACAAAACAGAGGATCATAGGGAAAGAGAAGAAAAAATAAAACCAGACAAAATCAGAGAGGGAGACAAACCATAAAAGGCTCAATCATAGGAAACAAACTGAAGGTCGCTGGAGGGAAGGGTAGTAGGGGATGGGGTAACAGGTGATGGGCATTAAGGAGAGCATGTGATGTAATGAGCCCTGGGTGTTATATAAGACTGATGAATCACAGCCTTTTATCTCTGAAATCAATAATATATTATATGTTAATTAATTGAATTTAAATAAAATAAAAAATAACTATTAGTACACTGAAGAAAAGAAAGTAGTTAGTAATTTATTTAATCTTTAATGCTATCTGCCAAGTAAATTATATTCCTTGAAGCTTAAAATATCGTCTATATATACAAAATAGTTTACTATTTACAGTTATCTCCAGTTTGGGCTGCAATAAAATTGAGTTTGAAATAAATTATATGTTAGAAGTAAAACTTATTAAGTACTGAGTACTATGATTTAGTTAACATGGCATGGAGAGCAATGCTAGAGGAAGAATCCAAATTAAAATCATGTTCAGGGGGAATCCCTGGGTGGCTCAGGAGTTTAGCGCCGCCTTCAGCCCAGGGCATGATCCGGGGTCCTGGGTTCGAGTCCTGAATCGGGCTCCCTGTATGGAGCCTGCTTCTCCCTCTGCCTGTGTCTCTGCCTCTCCACGCACCCCCTCTGTGTGTCTCTCATGAATAAATAAATAAAATCTTAAAAAAATAAAATCATGTTCAAGGGGCAGCCAGGGTGGGGGAAGACAGTGTTGAGGGTCGATCTACAAAGTGAATGTGGATGAAAATAGGACGGTTGGAAGTGAGGGTACCAAGGGTGAGACAATGTCAGAGGAATAAGTCAGGACAAGTTGAAGTTCTGGGAATGAGAGAATGCTGATGTTCTCATTTTTATGTGGCATTTGGTTATGCGGTGGAGGTAATTATTCAAAGATATCCTACAGGTCGAAGCATTTATTTTTTGTTTGTCAAATGGCCTGGGTATCAAAGGGCTCTTCATGCAAGAATTCTGTGACATCTTGGACCTTTTGCTGCTGTTGGGTTTTTTTTTTTTTTGACCTGGGAGAGTATTTGACCTACATATATGTCAAATATCTTGATAATTATTTTTTCTCTGGAGGAAGTACATGTGAATGAACTAGAATGTGTGAAGCTGTACTTTGGGAAATAATCTCAGAGAAACCATGATATCGAATTTCTCTTACCTCTTAAAAGCGAAGTGACAGAGAGATACAGATGAAAGACGTTTTAGAAATGCGGAGCATCGGTCCATCATTCCATAGCCCTAACGATGCTGTTCTCAGAATGCCGGGTGGAAAACTGAAGTTGGAGCTTATTGGAACTGGCCTCCTTTACTCTGCTAATAACTTCAAAGTAATTCTGGACAAGAGGCATTCAATAAATCCAAATATCACTCTATGAAACTCTAATAAGACAAACATAAAACTACCAACTTTCACTTGAACAGATACATTTTTTAAATCTCTATCCCAGTAGAAAAGTGAAATCAAAATTGTGGTTTACTGAGCCAAAGGGATATGGCCATGATTCATTCCTGAGCTCTTCCTTCAAGGCTAGAGCATGACCCGGTCGGGTGCACACGGATTCATGCCGCAGTCACATTTACAGCCGAGCCCTGCGAGAGGGGAAGGTGCTCGCAGAGACGTCAGATGATCTGAGTGGTAAGCAGTTTCTGTTACCCAGCCAACGGAGAACGGTAGCCACAGAGATCGAATGTAAACATTTATTTGCAGTTTTAGATGGCCAGTCCGAAAACAGAGAAGGCTCCTGGCTAGAGATGCTCACAGGATATAAATGGATGTATAGGTTATTAACTCTGCAATCACTAGCCCATTACTCTGAATTTACAATAAATTTTTTTTTAAAGCATCAAGGTTGTTGTTGTCTTTTCTTAACTTGGGTTAAGATCTAAGAGACCTTTCCAGAAACTCTGCATCTCCGTTACAATATTAAGGAACAGTAATTCCAGCTGTAGGGCATCTGGCCCCAAGCCTGTGGACCTGGGGGCGTAGGAGGAAGTGAGCCTGCACTGCCTCAAGCCTTTTCATCTAGAATGCTTCAGTAAGAGCTTTTTAGGAGGAAGTCATTTTTTTCCCTTTCTTATGATCATTTATCACTCAGTATATAACCCAATATTTACATGTATTTGTCACAAATGCTTAGCCCTATTCCAGAGCCTTTAAAGGGAACTTGGGAAATATGTGTGTGCTGTGTGGACCCAGGATAGAAATTGTAAACCCTCTATAAAAGAGGAATCGTCAGTTCCTGTATCTTGGGCTCAAGACAGAGGACAAGGGAAAGAGAAGCATGCACTTGTCTAATCTTTGCTGTTGAGAAAACACACCGACGTGGCTGTTTGGATTCGGAGCCGTCGAAAGCAAATCCCTGCTTTGCCACTTACAGTAGCAGGATCTTCGGAAAATGGTTTGACTTTTCTAAAAGCCAGTTTCCCTGTCTGTAAAACGAAAACCCAATAACCTCTGTGTCTTAAGATCACCACGAGGGTTAAATGAGATGATGTACGGGAAGCACGCTGCATAGTGTCTCATTTAATTTGCAAATCATTCCATGCAGTGAAGCTATTATTTCGATTTCTCATTTTACAGATGAGAACGCTAAGCCCTACAGAAATAATCCAACTTAAAATCCCCAAGGTCATGGTGTCAGCACGTGTGGGACATGGTTCAGACCCACTTCTGCTGGACTCTAGGGTCTGCACCCCTATCTCCACAATACTCCTTTTTACATATTCACTAGTTTTGAGCGAGCAAGGGTTTAAGTCACTGTTAGAACTCCGCCGCATAGTCTTTGCGTTGGTGACATATGTGATTTGGCCTAACTCAGTTGTAATAAAAAAAAAAAAAACCCCGTTGGTCATTATTTTAAACTCACAAATCTCAACATCTTCTCGAGTGTCGCTATAGTTCGATAGCTGACAGATAAATCCCGAAGGATAATTGCCTGAGGGTTCTGTGGCTCAGGATGGACAGCACAAATTAGTAGCTGGTAGAAAAAAGATTCCTCTCTGGGCCTTCTGTAGGTCCTCTCGTCACACATGTTGATCCAGCTGCTACTTAACTGAAATTGCTAATAGGGTTGTAGTGGGTTACTTTTCCTCAAGCTAATCCCAGAAAATCCAAACTGCAGGAAATCAGGCCTGTAGGAACTAGCAGCTTAATAGCCAGTTGGGTCTCAACATTTTTTGGCCGGAGGATGCCCCTTTAGGAGGACCCGAAGTGTGTGTTAGGCCTGTTGTTGTTGGTCTATTACATACCTATTGCTGGATTCCATGTTGAAAATTAGAACTGAGAAGATTTTCATTTGAAAATGATAATAATAAACCCATTACATGTTAATGGAAATCAGTGCCAACATAAACAAAGTGTCTTTACGGAAAAATGACTATATTTTTCAAAACAAAACAAATTAGGAGGAAAGTAGCGTTGTTCAACATTTGTGCAAATATCTTGATGGCTTAAAAGAAGGCAGCTGCTCCTTGTATCTGCTTCTGGATTCATTCTGTTAATCATTGTACTTCTACTGACTCTGCAAAACAGCACTGTTCACTCATGAGAGAATGAAAAGGAAAGGTAGATAACATTTTAGAAGTATTATTAAGACAGTTTTGACACTACAGATCCCCTGAATGGATCTTGGGGACTTCTAGGGGGTCCCTGGGCCATCTTGAGAACCACTAGTTGGTCAATAAACTTGACGGCACAAAGAATGTCTTGTCGATGCCATTTGTCTGGTTGATGGCACAATACTAGTCATGGCTCAGACCATCCAAGGTTAAAAAAACGGACTGCTCCGTAGCCTAAGATACGGGAATACATAAATACCGATTTGGATTTTAAGTTCTAAAACTTTCACACAAGCTGCAGGAAGGTCAGGGACCTTTGTCACCGCGGATTTGCTGGGATGAGAAATAAAAATATTCCTTTCTCATGATTTTTTTTTTCATTGGGAACCTTATCTGACTGTTTCTGTAAGCCATTTAAAGTGTCATTGTTGTGAGATTCAAATATATATTCCTCTCCGGTATCCAGCCTTAACGACCCCATCAGGCGTCCAGTGCGTAAATAAGTCTGTTGGGGCCCAGCTGGCTTTCTCTTCTAGAGGTTTCCAGAAAGTCCAAATCTCTCCCATTTTTCCTGGTTGCTATTTGAAGTATGTGGATTGTGACGATTACAAGACTGGTGTACTCCAAGTTTCTCGAAGCCTTAGTTTATTGTAGACTGTGTATTTTGGCAGGCTGCTTGAGAGCACAGAGCCTGGCTTTCCACCAGGGTGAAAGTCCCACATTTTCTTTGGGCACTCTTCCTTTCCTGCTTCCCAACAGACTCATCAGGTTCCCATAGTAACACAGTTGAGGCTCAAAGTAGGCCAGATCCCCCCCCAGAACACAGTCTCCTAATCATCTCTCCTCAGAGTACCCCCCGTTTTCTTCCACCCTGCTTGGTTTTCTTTCATCCTCTGCCCAAGGAGTTCGATAATTGCCTGGTGCAGCTCATTCACAATAGTCTCCGTCAGTAGTACTTGGCTACCCTTGAAGTGAGTTTGGCACATAATAAACCTTGGAAATAAATGTGATACCAGGGTTACCGGTATTTACAAGATTTTATTACATCTGTAAAACTCATTATTTTTGATATTATGCCCCAATTTTAGAAATCTAAATGCATTTTTACACTCCCATTGCTTGACTAACAGATAAGGAAGAAGGGGTATACATACCTACAAAGAAAGTTGCACAGCCATAAACGAGGATGAGATCTTGCCATCTGTGATGTGGGTGGACCAAAGGGCATTATACCAAGTGAAATAAGTCATACTGAGAAAGACTAACACAGTATGATTTCATTCATGTGTGGTATCTAAAAAACACAATGATAAAGCAAACAAAAAGCAAATTCTAACCTACAGATACCAAGGACAGACTGATAGTTGCCAGAGAGAATGGGGTGAGGGATGCACGAAACCAGTGAAGGGGAGCGGGAGATAGAGGCTTTCAGGTAAGCAATGAATAGGTCCCGGGATAGAGAGCAGCACCGCCGGACGGTGACAGATGGTAGCTACACTTGAGGTGAGCATAACGTATTAGTTGGAGAAGCTGAGTCACTAAGTTGTATGCCTGAAACTAATGTTAACACCGAGGGTCAACTATACTGAAAAAAATTAAAAAGTAATTAATATACTCCTATCACGCATCTTACAATTCGCATGACTCTCTCAGGACACCGGGATGTAATGTGAAATGGTAGTTATCATATATTCATAAAAATGACAAACTGACATGTATTTCACTGCTTCTAGTTTACAAAGTTCTTTCATGGACATTGTTTCCTTTAATTCACAAGAAATGCTCTTTGGGGCAGTTGCTGTAATCCCTGTTCTACAGATGAGAAGGGAAAATTGTGCCCCAGGAAGGGGGTAAGCACTTTGCTTGAGTAACTCACAAAGCTGCTTCCCAACCCCAGGTATTTGGCTTCAAAACCCAGCACCCTTCTGCTCTGCGGGTGTTTCGCTCATGTCAGTTATTTGAATATAATCTTAACGGATTTATTATATCCATGTATTTGAGTGTGCTATATCCATGAACTTCAGCATTTTAACTCATTTTGCTACTTAAATAAGTATATTGAAAAGTGGTTTTTGATTACTATAATTTAAATAGTATAGTAAAATATAGTTTTATTTTGCCTTATTTTTTTTTAAAAGATTTTACTTATTTATTTGAGAGAGAGACAGAGAGCAAGAGCATGAGCAAGGGCGGGGAAGTGGAGAAAGAGGGAAGGAGGGAAGGACAGAGGGGCAGAGGGAGAAGCAGACTCCTCGCTGAGCAGGGAACCCAATGTGGGGCTTAGTCCCAAAACCCCAGGATCATGACCTGAGGCGAAGGCAGATGCTTAATGGTCTGAGCCACTCAGACCTTTATTTTGCTTTAAAATAAACCATAAAAATAAAGACAAACGTAAAGCAAAGTTATTGAATTCTGGTTAGCGGCTGTTGCCTACTAAACCGCTTGAGGTCCTATATTTCTGCTGTTAAAAAGGGAAAATAGCATGAGATTGAGAAGATACTCACTCATGTCACAGAAATATCGAACTAGGGTATGTTCCCTCAGAGCCCTGAAAACAAACTGAGCAAGGACAAACTGTAACAGTGCACTAGGTAAAATCATTTTAGTGCCCTTCTGGGAGGTGCCCAGGTGTAGTGTGGTATATCTGAAAGAGTAATGGAAGAAAAGAAATATAGTTAGAGACCAGGGTCAAGTTTACACTAAAAGTAACTGGTGAGAGAGTCACCCCAACTCATCTAAAGATGAATTACACTTGTCCAGGAGGAAGGAGGTGGAGGTAAGTAAAACTCGGGCACCATTTCAAAGGATTTTCTCTACAGGAGAGAGCCACGTGCATCAAAGATTCCACTTTGGAAAGAAGATAGGAGGGGCCCATTTCTCTTAACCTTTCTCATGTATGAGCTCTACGCTACTGGGATAAACAGAAGGAAGCTGCTCTCGTTTCCCAGGCCCTGTATGGCTGTTGAGCAGGCGTAGGAGGTCAAGGTCTGTAGACACTTGAAAACCCTTCGTGGCTCACATGCGTGCAGCTGTGCACTGGGTGGGAAGCTCCGGCATAGGAAACTGATGAGAGGACCACAGAACAAGGAGATATAAGACATGGTTCCTCACTGCAAAGAAGTCACAATTTCTTCCAGAAACATCTATGGAGCATCTTCCATGAGCAAGGCACTGTAACAGGTACTACGGGCATGGGACAGATTCATACTGGGCACAATACCAGGTTTACCATGGAGAAAACCCCATCGAGTACCTATGACTTGTAACATATAGCTACAATTTCAAACTTATGAGTATCCAAGAAATGATGACTATATATTTCTCTGCCTAATTAAACTTATTTATTTATGTTTTATATACTTTCGGTCCTTCCAATAATAGCCTCATTAAAAAATGAGTAAGCTCCTTTCTCTCTTCAGAAAGACAAAGTTTACTGAGCAGTAACAATATAATAGGCATCTTACTCGTGTGTCGTATAAATACATTATTTTGACCTTATCCATCACCCAGAATCAGAATACTAACCTTTACAAATGAGGAAGTTTTGACCACAGAGAATAAGTGAACAATGGATAAAAACCTAGCCTCAGCTGGAGGCAAGTCTGACTTCAAAGCTGATCTCCTTTCACTACAACGTACTGCAGTTCTCTGAAAGCTATTTCTGTCAACCTTAATCTTGACTTAATGAAACACAAACAGCAAATTATCCAGTGGTAATGAATTAGGTTCCTCCTTTACGTGCTTCACAGGCTGGTAGCTGGACAGAAAACAGAATTACACTCACACACACACACACGTACACACGTACAAAAGCATTAAGATTGGGAACCCTGGGTGGCGCAGCGGTTTGGCGCCTGCCTTTGGCCCAGGGCGCGATCCTGGAGACCCGGGATCGAATCCCACGTCGGGCTCCCGGTGCATGGAGCCTGCTTCTCCCTCTGCCTGTGTCTATGCCTCTCTCTCTCTCTGTGTGACTATCATAAATAAATAAAAATTAAAAAAAAAAAAAAAAAAACAAAAGCATTAAGATTATAAATTGTAATAATACTGTGCTTTAAAAATGTAAAGTCACCTATTCATATAAAAAGTGATGTTCTTGGTAGTAGGAGAAGACAACAAACACTGTTCCATTGTTAATCAACAAATAGTTACAGGATTCCAATAAAATGAAAATCCCCTGACAGATGCACTAAAAGTCACATATTGGGTCTCTCTGGGGTGTTTCTACTCAAAACGTTTAAGCAGATTTTTGATTGAACCCTTGGAGCTCAGTAACAGAAGGGATTCAAAATGACAAACCTCCATGTCCAGTTCTGATTCAATAAGTTTGAGAAAAGTCTTGATACTCTGCATTTTCATAGGGGAGACCGAAACTGCTGGTACTGGGGCCACACTCTGGGGAGTAAGGGTCTGGGACATGCCAATCAAAGTGTGGTCCATAGACCAGTGAAATGTGGGTGACTGGTCTCCAATGGATTAAATACAGAAATCTGCAGTAAGCATTCGGAAATTTTTGTAGCATTTTGGACAGTAATTTTATGTTTGTTGACTGTAATGAAATTGGGGCTTATAATTTATATGTGTTTTTTCTTAATCTCATCTTTCTAGAACTTATTTTTAATAGATTTAACAAAAATATTGGTCTGTGGCAGATTGGATATCTTATACATGGTCCTTTATCACAAATGATTTGAGAAGCACTGGTCTAGAACAAAGTCCCTGGCTCATGAAACATGCATTAAAATTGGGGAAATATGACAAACATACAAACACAAGACAGAATGTGATGGAGACCATGCAAGAAGTTAAGAGTTTTGAGAGTCTGGAGGAGTGAGAGGAAGTAGAACGACCTGGCGTTTATGGAACACCTGTTTATATACAACACATCACGCTAAGACCTTAACGGTTAGGCCACACAAAACCCCATGTTAAAAATGAGGAAATTAAAGATCAGAGAGATTAATTTGTGTCAAGAAGGGACAGGGCTCCCTAGCTTTAATATGGATCCTCGTATTTTTTGAACACCCTCCCCACGTATTACCTGGATCACACAGTATGAGTCTCACTTTCCCCAACTTAAATCCAGACACTTCATTTCTGACCTTCATTATTGCCAGGGTGCAGGCAGGTGTGTGCTCTAGGTTTGGTGTTACGAGGACAGGAGCAGTCAGGGGCTGGACACATGGACACCAGACTGAGGATAGTAAAGAAGACACTGTTGGTTTCTATTATGGGTTGAATTTGGGTTGAATTGCACATTCCACCCTGCCAACAATTTCACATGTTGAAGTCTTAACCCCTATTACCTCGGAATGTTACATTATTTGGAAATAGGATCATTGCAGATGTAATTAGTTGCGTTCATACTAGGGTGGGTTCCTAATCCAGCAGGAAAGAGAGATTTGCCCATAGATACACACAAGGGGAATGCCATGCAAAGAGGAAGGTGGTGCAGGAGAAGCCAAGGATCAAAGATCACCAGCAAAGCGCCAGAAGCTAAGAGAGAGGCATGGGAAGGGTTTTCCCTCACTTCCCTCAAAAGGAACTGAGCTTCCTTCTGAGGAACTTCAGAGCTGTGAGACAATAAGTTCATGTTGTTTAAGCCGCTGCTGTTTATCATTTTCTAGAAGTAACATTTGAGCCACCATATTGAAAACTCTTAGTGTGAAGCAGGCTTTAAAAAAAAAAATGACCCAGGAATATCATAGAGTGATGGTAAAACATCAAAGATACTAAGAAATATCTTAAAAATGATGAGAACAGAAAGAGAACTTGTGAGTTCCATCCTGGGGTAATTCTGTAGGGCCTGAAGAGAGGGTTAGAATCAGGCACACGAGGGTTACCTTCAGAGTGAGGAGGGCAAGACTTCCATCTCAACTCCACTTTGCCTAGAGTCGGGCTACAGAGTGGCTTGGGGAACTCCCATCGGGCCGTGGAAAACAAATGTCGGACGAGAAAATCAAAACTGTGTTGCCCGTGTGCTCGCACACACTCGAGGTGGGGAAGGGGGGTGGAACCTTCTCTTCCTATTTAGTTGTTTCTGTTCTCCTGGATATGTTGGAAAGAATAGAGCTCGATATGTCCATAAATATTCAATCTGGTATATTGTGTAGTAAGTATCCAAACCAAGTACTACTCTAGGTCTGTAAATGTGAAAATAAACGATACTGTCCCCCCCCCCCCCGCTCCATTGATAACTTCACCTGTCGTGCTGCCTATTATAACTATATTATTATAACTATATGAAAAAAATACAATTTTTGAGGGCAGTCTGTTTAGCTGAAGTACATATAGTTTCTCTAGGATTTAAGGGTCCTTGTTGGAATCTTTCTAGAATGTAGACATTTACTCTGGAACTTTGCTAAATTCCTTTTCATCCCATTTTGGTAAGTTGGGTTAAGAAAAGGACATAGATAAGTGAGTCCCCGTGATTCTTATTTAGGAATCAATACTATCGCTTTAGGGTTTTTTTTTTTTTTTTGTACACACTTCAAGGAGGCAGTTAAAGTAGGATCTATAAACTGAGTACCCTTGAGCATCAGTCTAAAACTTCAATACTGAGGCATTACCGAGTTTACTTTTAGTGTCCAAAGGAAATGCGCTTCCAAATTAAACTGAAAGAACCATAGAGGAAGCCAAAGAGTTTCTCTTCAATAAGACATTGCTACCAAAAGGAGGAAGGGTGATGATAACCCTATAAGGGTTTTTCTTTAAAATCTCTACATACATTACTGCTCATTCTTCATTTTTCATCGTTGCCACACTTAGTTTTTATGGATCACTTTATATACATATTTCAGGGAGAAGTTTGCTTCAAGTCTCAGAAATCAGCTAAATAATCACTGCCTCATATATGAAAGAAACGTTTCCTAAGGAGGAAAATATATTGTTTTTATTTCTGAATGACTTTTTTGTTGTTCGTAATATATTTCAAAGGGCTTGGAGAGATATGTGTGGGCGTTTTATCCATCGATGCTAAATTTATTTCCTTGTTATGGCCTTAGTGAACAATGCTGGTTCACGATAATAATAAAAAGTAAAAAAAAAAAAAAAAGACCTAGTTTATTTATTTTTTTAAAAGATTATTTATTTATTTATTCATAGAGACACACAGAGAGAGAGAGAGAGAGAGAGAGAGAGAGAGGCAGAGACACAGGCAGAGGGAGAAGCAGGCTCCATGCAGGGAGCCCGATGTGGGACTCGATCCAGGGTCTCCAGGATCACGCCCTGGGCTGAAGGCAGCACTAAACTGCTGTGCCACTGGGGCTGCCCAAGACCTAGTTTATTTTGAGATCTGCAGTCACCAGTCAACTAGTTCTTTTTAGTGCCAGTAGAACTAACAATGGAGTTTATAATTCATGATAAGGGTAATAACTAATACTGTTTTCTTTACAAAAAATAGTGATAGAAGAATGCTAAGCATTTTATTCCCAAAAAGAAGATGAGGGGTGCCTGGCTGGCTCAGTCGGCGGAGCACAGGACTCTGGATCTCAAGGTTGTAAGTCCAAGCCCCACGGTGGAGGTAGACATTACCCAAATCCAGTCCTAAAAAATAAAAAAAGAAAGAAAGAAAAAGAAGAAGAAGAAGACAATGAAAATCAGAAGTAAGCTATGTAAGAGGTTAGTTAGGAATGGCTACTTCACTTTTATATTCTTTCAGCCTTAAAAATATCTGAACCATAAAGAGGAGACAGGGAGGGAGAGAGGGAGAGAAAGAAGGAGGGAGTGGAAATAAAAAATTAAAAAATAAATAAAAAAGAAAGAAGGAGGGAGTGGGAGAGGTCGGTGATGGAGGGAAAATGAGCAGTGGGATAGTGGAAAGCAGGGGGGGTTGGGATCAGAAGGTGTGGCACAGACTCTTGGGCACCAAGATGGTTGGGGGGATGTTTACTGTCTTTGAAGATAATTTTCCGAGCTGCCATGTGTAGAAACAGAAGACGGTGTGAGCAAAGCCTTTGTAAGCTGTCAAACACCGTGAAGGGGACAGTGTTGCTCCGACTGGCTGAGAGAAGAGCCTAGACCTGTGCCCCGAGAGAGGGGCCTTGCCCACTGTCACTGGCCCCAGGGGAAGAGCAGGCCCCTGGAGGAGAGTGACCCGCGGCCTCCCACAGCAGCGTGTCCCACAGGAAGCGCCCCATGGAGAGCACCTTGTGTCCCTTTGGGTGACCACTGGGCACCTGTTGACAGCACAGTCTCCAGGGCTGCTCATCCTGAGGAAGAGGACCCACAGGAGGGAGGGCGATGGCACCCAGAGGCAGCGGCCTGAGGAGCAGGAGCGCCTCTCCCTTCTGCCCAGAGCCGGAAGGGACACTGCGGGAAGACGTTGAGAGATGTCACAAGGTCTCACGGGGTGCCCAGGACCCTCCTCGAGCCCCAGGGACCCTGCTCTGAGAGGAGGCTGCTCGGCGGCTGCTTGCCAGGGTTGGCCCCACGTTGCCCCCCCAGGGTACGGGTCTCAAGCGTCACCTGTCCCCAGAGTGCAGGTATCTACTCACAATCACACTGAGGGAAAACTCTTTCTTGTAAACAATGAACCATCACTTGGCCCTTATGTCTCTCTCTCTCTCCTTCCCATCAGAATGTGAGCGCCGAGAAGCGACAGGCTCATCTTGTTCGCGTGTCGCTGTTGCCTAGGACAGTGTCCAACACATCGTAGGCCTTGAAGACACTGATGAGTGAGTAAATGAAGAGAGTGATAAAGATCCGGTTACGGTGCAGATACAGGCCATCAGCCAAAAGGAAATGATGTGATCTTACGATCCATGGGTGGATTCAGCTGATATAAAACGTTTGTCCCCCCCCCCCCAAATTCCACAGGGATACCTCTTTGTGGGTAGCCAGTAATCTCCTTAAAGTCTGGCCTCCATCCATATTGTACCCCCTTTTCCTCCTCTTCCCACCTTCCTCGGGGCTTCCCCTCGCCCTCCCCCTCACCACCTAACCCCCAGTCTCTCTTCTGGCCTGGAGATGAGCTCTAGGTTCCGTCATGGACAGGCGACGGCCGGTCCTTACTTCCCAACTAGGAGTAGGCTCAAGGTTTTCCGGCTTAGGGGGCAAATATCCACAAGAAAAACAGTATTTCTCTTGCCCTGTTGATCGCACTTCTGTAGCAGTTTCCAGGGGCTATTATGCTAGTAGTTTCTGTTGCTTTTTCTCTTACCCCGATGAGGAGGGTAAGGGATAGAAGGACAGGGCTGGAGGCTGGAGGGATGTAGAAAACCCCACTGCGCAACTGGAGCTACTCTCAGGGGGATGGCAGCTCAAGAACTCTTGAGAGGCCCCTAAAATAGCTGCTTACATCTCAATGTGCGTAACAATCACCTGAGCTTTTGTTGGTGGATTTTGCTTCAGGAGTTCTGGGATGGGGCTCAAGAGTCTGCATTGCTAATAAGCAACCGGGTGGTCCGTGGGTCCACGCTTTAGTCAATCCCTATTGAGAAACATTTTCCGTTTGCACCCCTGCTTTAAAACAGCATTATTGAAGACAAAGGGCGCGGTGATTTTGGAATCTGCTAGAACTAGGTTTGAAATCTGGCTCCACTAGTTCCTCAAAAGACATTATTTATAAGTAAGACTTCTCTAAGCCTCAGTGAGTTAAGCACCTGCTTTGGGCTCAGGTCATGGTCCTGGAGTCCTGGGATCCAGCCCCGTGTTGGGCTCCCTGCTCAGTGGGGAGCCTGCTTCTCCCTCCCCTCCCGCCTGCTGCTCCCCCTGCTTGTGCTCTCCCTCCTTCTCTGCCTATAGGTCTCTCTCTCTGTTAAATAAATAACTAAATAACTAAGTAAATAAATAAATAAAATCTTAAAAAAAATACAGTTCCCGCCTTACCTTATCCATTAATCTCACCCGATGACATTAGGAACACTGTTCAGTGCCAATCAGACTCCCTCACGGAAAGATATGCCTTACATTAGAGGCCCAAACCCTAGAGATGCTGCTTTGCTCCCCGCTCCCAAGATGCCACTTAGGTTCTGTCCGGGTCTTAAGCGGCTCCCCTTACTGCAGTAAGCAACGAACTTGTCTTTACTTCATCACGCCGGTCAGTTTACCGTTCTCTTCAGCGAGCTGGAAGTCAATAATCTCTTCTATGAAAATGAAGATCCAGACAAACATAATTAATTACTTGTTATTTCCTGAAGATATTGTGCTTTCTCATAGTCTGTGCTTTTGCACTATTGATTCCTTTTTTCCTGGAATATTATCACCTTGTCTTTATTTAACCTTCAAGACTCCGGCTGACTGTTCCTTCCTCTTTTTTTTTTGTTGAAACACTAACCAGCAACCTAGAGCCCTGGTGCTTCTGTGCTTCCACAGCATCCAGAAAGCCTTTCCCATCCTATCCTATCCTATTGTTTTCTGACTGCGTGGTTACACACTTTTCTCTCCTAAAGACACTGTGTTCCCTGAATATAGGGATTGGGCCCCATCTACTTCTATCTGTGCCTTAAATAATGAAAGAGGCTTACTAGTTGATCAATAAATATTTATTGAATGTTGAGTGAAAAACATTTAGCTTAAGCTATTTGGAGAAAAATAGAATAAAGACATTTTTGTCAAAAGGAGCTTGGGCTTATTTTCATAAGGGTATCTTTTGCATCCTCAATCGCACGCTCCTTTTCGTTCTAGGTAACCCTGAGCAATGTTACCCCCGGGAGTGGCGCTCTCGCAGTCAACGAAACAGGGTCCTGTGGATGATGTTAGATGCCTCTGTTGGAAAGGTAATTTCTTATTTCCCTTCCATCTAGTGATTACAGATGACAATTAAGGGCCTGACGTCGGCCCAGCCCTCTGTCAGAGGAGCAGATGGTTTCTGTCCCTCCTTCAGGAAAATTTTATCTCCTCTGGCATCGGTCTGGATATAAATGCCGTCAGTTTCATGATACGAAATAAAGGATAAGCATTTTGTTTAGCACAATCAAGAGCTGGAAGAAGGACCAAGTTGTGAGATTCATGGCACTGTGACGGCTGATAACAATGTAGCCTACACACAGGTCGGTGTCTGTGTACGTGTTATTTACTCCCCACGCTCAACACCTGCCTTATTGCATAGCCACGGTTAATCCAACCTACGGGCTATTGGAGGTGGCAATAGAATTTTAAAAATTTCTAACTACACTGTAATGTAGGGGTTCAGGAAAAAGCATCAGGGTTCATAACTAGCAGGTTTTGACAAGAGCTAAATCGACGTTTGCAGTGGTGAAGCGTTTCCTAGATAACAGGACATCACAGAAGCTGTTGAGGAAAAAAGTTAAGTCTAACAAACACTAACCTGGATTGATATCCTGCATTAGCAGAGCAGGCTGCTTCGGGAAGAAGGCAAAACTCTGCGCCTCGTATCTGAGTTTCTGATCCCTTGGATCATTTGGAGGGAGGATTATTTAATAGATAAGTTCAGTGTGCAGCAGCAAGTCTCAGCTATTTTCATACCTTTGAGTGTCACCTAAAAATGAAAGAAATAACCCTTCTCATAACATAAGCTAGTCAACCCTCTGTGCGTTCGGTGCCACGCTTGTCTCGTGGCCTGATGATCCTAAGCAGGGTAGCTTATTTGTGTTGAGTCCCGGTGATTCTGATGTCTCTGGCTGGTGTTTATCCTATTTTTCAGGAACGTGCATAGAAATCATAATGGTTTCTTATAAGCATATTGCAATTTTTGTCTGTCACATGCATCGTGTGTGATCCTTGAACAATTCAGTGGGGCAGGAATGTACCCATTTGACTGCGGAGACGGAGAGTCAAGCACAACAAATGACTTTCCATAGGTCACGTCGCTGGTGAATGGTGGAGCTGGTGCCAGAACTCGGAGCTCCTGTCTTAGAGAAGCAGTGTTCTCTGTCCTACAATACACAGATCCCTGTTAATATATTTTAAAATAATTACAGAAGAGATGTTACAGACCCTTCACGTAGAATCTGATCAATGTTTATTTTGAGAGAAGTGCACTAATATAGCATTAGTTTTAATTGTATTCCCCATTTGAGAACAGTAATCATGAGAAGAAATTAAAAGATTGAGTTCAGGATTGATTTTCTTGTCTTTTCAGCAACCACTGCATCTTCAAGGAACTCATAGAAAGGCTTTTTTTTTTTTTCAGAGATTGTTTTGACTTTTAGGGTCTTGGACATAGTCTCAGTATTCAGTGCGATATTAATCATATTAATCATAGTGGCTTTGAACTCAGAGCTCTCCCTATGGATGCTCCTACGCTTTGCAAACAGTGTCAGGGCAAACAAATACATGCTTACGCAGAGCCCGGTAAGATAATTAGTGACACAGACTGACGGTTTCTAAGCGTGAGATTGTGCGAGGGCCTATGTTGGGTATTTGTTCGACATGTAGTTTCTTCAGTTAATATTTACAATCCTACATCCATATTCTGGGTGTGGAAACAGGCTCAATGGAATTAAGGAACTTAACTAAATTCTCACAGGTGTTAGGGGACTGAGTTAGGATTCGAACCCTGGTCTCTCTGCTTTCAAAGTCCTTTGTACTCAAAGACATTGATTTTCCTTTATCACGTTGTGGAGCCTCAGAAATAGGGAGGGATGGGGAGCCTGGGCGTCTCAGTTAGCTAAGGGTCTGCCCTCAGCTCAGGTCACGATCCCAGGGTCCTGGGTGCAGGCTTCGTGCTCAGCAGGGAATCTGCCCCCAGCTCTCCCCCTGCCTCCCCCTACTCGTGCTCTCTTGTGTGCCCTCACTCTCTCTCTCAAATAAATACATAAAATCTTTAAAAAAAAAAAAGAAATAGGGAGGGACAGAGGAGGGACTTCTGCTGGAGGGAAGAGAGATAGAGGAGTGGAGACAATAGAACTTTGGAGGAAAAAGAGAGGTGATAGCACGTGGGAACTACGTGAAGATAGAAGTCGGGAAGATACGGCTTCTCGTCCAGACTCTGGTATAAACTGGTACGACTTTGGAGACATCACTTAACGATCCTGTCATTTAATTTCTTAGTTGAATTGAACACCTAATTGTTCCTTAGATGTGGATGTTGGACTTGAGTGGCAGTTTTGTAGACAGGTTCTCTGAGTTCCAGAGATTCAAAGAGTAACACGGGGGATCCCTGGGTGGCGCAGCGGTTTGGCGCCTGCCTTTGGCCCAGGGCCTGATCCTGGAGACCCGGGATCGAATCCCACGTCGGGCTCCCGGTGCATGGAGCCTGCTTCTCCCTCTGCCTGTGTCTCTGCCTCTCTCTCTCTCTGTGACTATCATAAATAAATAAAAATTTAAAAAAAATTTATAAAAAAAAAAAAAAAAAAAAACAAAGAGTAACACGGTTTCCAGGAGGACACTAAAACGAAAAGAATGCAGCTCACTCATATATAAAAACATATACATAACTATGCAAAATGTATTTTTTGCACTAATTTAACGAACTTTTACTATTTACTATGTACCGTGAATTTACTAGCAAATTGAACATAGAGTTGTAGGAGAAAACCATACATATCCCTCACAGAGATTATGGTCCCAAAGCACCAAGGCACTTAAAAAATATCACATTAATAAATAAATATACAACTACGGATTGTAATATGTGCTAATATTTTATTTATTTATTTATTTATTTATTTATTTATTTATTTATTTATTTATTTATTTATTTATTTATTTATGTGAGACATACACAGAGAGGCAGAGACACAGGCAGAGGGAGAAGCAGGCTCCCTAAGGGAAGCCTGATATGGGACTCGATCTCAGGACCCTGGGGTCACATCCTGAGCTGAAGGTAGCCCCTCCACCACTGAGCCCCCCAGGCGCCCCAATATGCGCTAGTATCAGATGTTCAGAACTATCTGAGAAACTGTACCCCATGATCTAACTTCAATTCATGTGGACATGGGAGGTTTCTCCGAGGAGGTAACATCTAAAGCAAGACTTGACAGATGACTGAGAAGAGTGGGAGAATGTTCCAGGCAGGCAAATGTACGTGAAGGGAGTGGAGAAGAATTCGGCTGGTCAGAGAAACACGTAGCAGACCCCCTGGGTGTACCTGCCGCGTTCGCTGAGTCCCATCTGCTCTCTTCCCCACCGGGTCCCAGCGACTGTCCCACTGGAGTCCCGTGGCTCATTGTTCCTCTGGGCGAGGCCTCAGCAAGGCCTCCATCATGCTCAGCACAGCAGGTTGCATGAGGGTGTCTAAAACACCCAGGAAAAGCTGGCTTGCGTCTCATAAAAAGTTCTCCAGAGCATGTGAAGGATGGGGCCAGTTAGAGAATTAGCAGAACCCTAATATCTAAACCTAACAGTAAAACAAAACACAATAGAAAAAAAAAAAAGGATCTATTGACTGATCCTACTTAGGAGCAGAAATACAACAGAATCAGGGGCTGACAAGCAAACTCTTGAAGTAAAAGAACAATGACCCCAAGTGTAGGTAGAACTTACCCTTTTTCTTTTTTTACCAAAAATTAGTATTACAAAGTCAATTAATAAGACATATTTAACAACAAATCAGAGAGGAAGAGCCACAATCCACGTCAGTGACAGCCGAGGTCCCTCTTAGGCATGAGGTGAGAAGGAGACAAGGGTCTTGGCTGCCGTGTCCGCTGATGCGGGCAGGGGGTGGTGGCACTGAGACCTGCCTTCTCGCTGTCGCGAGCCAACTGTGAGCGGACCTGTGACCCCTGGGGACCAAGCACAGCTCCAGGAATCCTTTGAGAGGACTGACTGGAGACTCAAAGAAGCCCCATTGGCCCATTGACCCCTGAAAGCCCAAGTGGCCCTCAAGAAGGGAGGCATTGCCTGAACCAGAGGGTCCCGGAAGCGACCCCGACCAGACAGATGTCCAGGGAACTTCTGAAGAAGCCCGGGAGAGAGCTCGTCGGCTTTGGGCACCGCACTGGTCACACGCAGGGCTCTCTGAGGCTGGGTTGCCATTGTTTCAGGCCCTTCGATTGTTCTTCAGTCTCTGGAAGGGGTGAGAAAGAGCAGCCAGCAATGGGGAAGAGATGCAAAAGGAAAGAGAAGGTGGAGAACAATGACAGGCCACCCCCAGCCCCAGGCCTTTCCAGATGCAGGCTGTCCAGGTTCAGTGTAGGCCCCACTGGATGAGGTGGGATTTTATTAAAAAAAAAAAAAAAAAAAAAAGTTCCGTTTTGCAGTAAAATTATGTGATTCTCAGGCAGACCTGTATTCTTTGAAGCTTTAAAGGTGTGAGGAAATTTTATTAGCTAAAAATAACCTCAAAAGTGAAGGGACCTGCCTGAGATTTCACTTCACTCAGGGGTAGGGTAGCCCGCCGCCCAACAGGGCGTGGTGACAAAGAGCGAAATTGTTTTCGTGGAGCCCAGCCAAGTCCAGCTTGTTCATTAATCTTTATAGACAATTTCCTGGGTTATTTTCACTATGATTTCCATTTCACTTCCTGAATTTCAAAGCTAAACACACTTACCTGTAAGATCTATTGAATTGGCCCATTTAACAACAACAACAAAAAACACATATTAGTATCGTCCCTAAAATGGTCACCTTGAGAGAGTATACCCAACTCTCATGAAGCTACTTTGCTAAAAAGCATTCTACAAATTTGTCTTCAGTATTTGTTTTAGAAATTGCTTTTAGGCTAATGCTACATTATTTTGTTTTATTTTATAAATAATATTTAATTCATTCAATACATACTTCGTTGATATTGGTGCCCTTTCCTAAGCCAATAAATAAGCCACATGAGCTCAAATAAGCAATTCTGAGCCATCAAACTAAAGGTTTTCCAGAGCACACTGTCCTTGCTTCCATTCAAACACTGGGATACAGCACTCGATCAATGTTCATATGATGCTGCACCAGAAATTTATCTCAGACTCAAGTGTCTATTGGCATATTTTCTTTTCTTTTCTTTTCTTTTCTTTCTTTTCTTTTCTTTTCTTTTCTTTTCTTTTCTTTTCTTTTCTTTTTTCTTTTCTTTTCTTTCTTTCTTCTTTTCTTTTCTTTTCTTTTCTTTTTTCTTTTCTTTCTTTTCTTTTTCCTTTCTTTTATTTCTTTTCTTTCTTTTCCTTTTCTTTTTTTTCTTCTCTTTTCTTTTTTTCTTTTCTTTTCTCTTCTTTTCTTTTCCTTTCTTTTCTTTTTTCCTCTTCTCCTTTCCTATTCTTCCTTCCTTATTTGTTTCTCTCTCTCTCTCTTAACTTTTTAACTATATGTTCCTGATCTAAATATTGAAATAATTTAATATATTGGTTTTTAGGTAACATTTAAAAAGACTTATTCATAGCAACACTCAATCCCATTATTTTTAAAAAAGATTTATTTATTTGTTTGTTTAGAGAGTGTGTGTGAGTACTTTGTACCAGTATAAAGGTAGGAGGAAGGGTGGGGGGAGAGGCAGAGGGAGAAAATCCACAAGCTGACTCCCCACTGAGTGTGTAGCCCCATGTGGGGCTCAGTCCCACAACCCATGAGATCATGACCTGAGCAGAAACGAAGAGTCAGATGCTCAATCACCTGAGCCACCCAGGTGCCCCTTGGTCCCAATATTGTAAGGTTATTTTTGAAAATTTACATATTCTTAATGGAGATTATATTTACATGGTTTAAAAACCAAAAACACATAAGAAGTTGTACATTTGAGTCTTGCTCCCACCATCTCCTGTATTTCCACCCCGAACTAGTATTCATTTTTATTAGTTTCTTCATAGAATTGAATCCAAGTTTTTTTTGGTTTTTTTGTTTTTTTTTTAAGATTTATTTATTTATTCATTCAGAGAGAGCGAAGAGAGAGGCAGAGACACAGGCAGAGGGAGAAGCAGGCTCCATGCCGGGAGCCCGACGTGGGACTTGATCCTGGGTCCCCAGAATCACACCCCGGGCTGCAGGCGGCGCCAAACCGCTGCGCCACCGGGGCTGCCCTGAATCCAAGTTTTTGAATCTTTCATTTTATGCAGTTTCATAGGTGCTTTTAAGGAAAAGAAAACAAAATTATAAATTAAAACTTGGTTCTAACTTCTTGTAATTAAAATACCTAATACATGCAAAATTTTCTAGCACATATGACCATTTGAATCCTTCCAGAACCTTGGAAGAAGTCCTTGTGAATGAGAGGTCTGAGTCTGAAAGCTTTTTTAGCTCCATAGAATTGTCCCTATTTTTATCTTCCATAGTTTTGTAGATTAAAAAAAAAAGTAAATAATAGCGTGTTTTCCTTTTTCCCTTTTTTCTTAATTTGAAACCTTTTTATATGCTCTTTTTTTTCTTGTTCTTTGCCTTTATTATAGGTCTTATATTTAGAAAGGTTTGTAATAAATAGTGGTTATCTTTATTCTTATACTTTTATGTAGCCCTTAGTCCCCAATTCCCATAAGTAGTGCCCATGAGTTTTGTATGTGAGCAAGAATAAAATTAGCTCATGTTCTCTTCTTCCTCACTTCTCCTGCCTACACTATTCAAATTTAGTCACTAATATTATCGTTCTGAGAGTTTATATTATTAAGTATGCTTAATTTCTATTGCTTTATTGTTAAACTTTAAAAGATGTCTTTGATTCTCAGTTGTTACAACAGATGAGGCGATGATTACAATAATACAACCTAATCATTGTTAATTACTCTGATAATGCAATAATGACCCAACTAACAGATGAATGGAAGCAGAAGGGTGAGATAATGAAGAAAGTAGAGGTAATACAAATTAGCCAAAAACCAGCCCAGCAAACCATAAAACATGTTCATCCTCATTGGTAATTTGAAAAATACAATGCAGACTCACAAGATAGCATTTTATATCTACCAAATTAGGAAATATGAAAACATTGGATGGTATTCAGTGTTGGCATGGATATAGAAAAACTAGACATCTGTGCTCTTTTGGTGGAAGTATAAATTAGTTACAATGACTTTGTACCAGTATAAAATAATACCACCAACTGCTTATTTTCTAAATTGCAAGTGCACTTAGTCTATGACACTGAGATCCAGATCTTATAAGTATTCCATAGCGGAACGCTTCCATGTGTCTATAGGAAGGGTGGTCAAAATGCTCAAAGCAACATACTTTGTAAAAGCAAAATACTAAAACAACTCAAATGCTAACTAACAATAAGAAAGATAAATAAATAGTCCATAAGGGTTTGTATTATAATGGGAATAGTTGTATCCTTAAGTTGGGTACTGAGTATGTAGATGCCCATTTTACCTTTATTTTTATAAATGTCATAGATATTCTTTTAATACATATAACATTTAATGTAAATGATACACTGATTCATTAAAAATATGAATAAAACTGCTCAACCTTACTTATAAGGAAAGAAATGCAAATTAAATATAATACACATTTTAAGTTCTATTAGCAAAGATTTTTTAAAAATGCAATGTTTGTTAAGGGGAGTTGAAAATAATCTTTTTTTCAATACTGCTAATTGGAAAGTAAATCAGTTAGGTTTGGTGGGGGGCACAATTTAAGAATATCTTTAAAAAAAGTTTTATTTATTTATTCATGAAAGACACAGGAGAGAGAAGCAGAGACACAGGCAGAGGGAGAATCAGGCTCCCTGCAGGGAGCCCGATGTGGGACTTGATCCATGATCCTGGGATCACACCCTGAGCCAAAGGCAGATGCTCAACCGCGGAGCCACCCAGGCATCCCTAAGAGTATCTTTTGATTTAGAAAGTCTGTCTTAAGAAAATTATCCAGACCAATTAATCAGAGCTGCAAATAAAAATTTTATACAAAGATATTCGGTATAGTAGCAAGATAGTTAATTCAATCTAATGTCCAACAGTAGAGAATTGCTTTATTACATATACCCATGCAATAGACTATGTATACATAAACAATAGCATTTGTGAAACATAATTAATTGCTTGAGAGAGGTTCCTTATTTATCCTTAAATAAAAATGTAGGTTACAAAGCTACCTAAGTCTTCTCTTATGTGTATTTAGAAAGCTCTTGTCCCACATAGCTTTACGACTTGGTTCCTTCCTTGAGATTTTTCTCAAATAGCATCATAATCACATAATATCGTTCCCCTCCCTCTTGTCATCATGCTTTATCTCTCTACTCAGCTCTACTTTTTTCCTTATTGCACTTCTCACTGACATCCTGTATACTTTATTCTGTATCTCCCCTGCTGTTTTTAATGTAGCTTTCCTAAGAGCAGGGGCATTTTTTGCTTGCTACTGTATTCCACTGCTTAAAGGAGTATCTGACACATAACAGGGACTCAGTAAATAGTTGCCAAAGTGAATATATAAATATACAAAATATTAATAATGATTATCTCTGGGTAAAGGGCTTGTGAATGATCTTTTCTAACATTTTATTTTTTGTTCTTTTCAAAAATGTATTACTTTAGGAGTCAGAAATAGAAAAAAATAGCTTTAAATTTTCCCTTATTTTGTAGCAAAATTTACCTCTATGTTTTCTATCTTCTGAAACTGTGCCAATCAAACACCTATCCAATTACATATAAAATTCATTATAATATATCAAATAGTTATCAAATTGCAAGAGAATATCAAATATTTTCTTCCAGTCTGACGTTCCCCTTCCCACCATATTGCTGCCACCTTTTAGATGTTCCTAATTTTCTGTGTTCTCAAACCTTGGCTTTAAAATCACCCTTAAAAATATCCAGAAATGAATCAATTAAGGAATGGAGTTCATTAGTCTCAATTTGTATTTGGTATCACTACTTGGAATACATGAATATTCATCTGGGGCTGAGACAGGACTACACTGGAGTTTAAAGAAAGGTAAATGGTAGCACCATTTTGTTTCTATGCTTGTGTAAATGAAAATATTTTATAAGTTTTCAAAATAACGTGGCTGATATTTAGAATTGTCTTCCAAGTACTTAGCACCAGTTCAATGAGATCATCATACATTAAACCCTTCCCGAATTCAAAACCTCTTTTCTAATAAGGGACATGTGGTTTGGCTGTGAGATTGTATTTATATGCCCTTTCTATATATCAATTTATATCTCCGTAGATCTTTCCTCAGAGTTCTATAGCCTCATATTCATTTATCTTAACATCTTTTCTCGGGTGTCTCTGGTGTGGCACATTCACATATCCACAACTGGGTCCATGATTTCCATCTCAAACCATTTATTGTCTCCCCTTGAGTTCAGGGTAAATTGAGACATAAAATAAGGAAATGGAAGATGGAAACGAAGTATTGCTGCTGGCATCCTCAGGAATCCAGGCTGACAGCATCTCTCATATCTGGTAGCTATGCTGCCTGGGTCTTTCTGAGTCGCCTCGCAGGGGAGGAAGGCACAGAGAATCTTGTCTTTGAAACTTTTCACTTCTGTTCACATTTCGTTGTTCAAAGTAGGTCATGTGGCCATGCCTGATTCCAGGGAGCCATAGGCCCAGAAGGAAGAATGCATGGGAGATCTTGGTGATAGCTAGACGGTCTTCCACCAACAGAAACATAACCAATTTCATTCTCTTTCCTCGGTTTGATCCAACGGACTTTCATATTCCCCACACCGGTGAGGAATGCTTCCTATCCTCACCTCCTATCTTCCACTGGTCTGAGGCCTGGGAGATGACACACACTGGGTGTGGAGAAGGCCCGGGCAGTAGGTAACCGATTCCCCCTCTCTCAACTTCCCTTTCATTCCTCTCACAGCCCTGCAAATGATTTTTTCCCCACTTCATGGGAGCTGGGGACTTTCCTGAAGCCATAAACTCTACTCTTGTTTGCATACTCTCTTCCCTAATGATTAATGCCCTAGTCAATCCTTCAGACTTTAGTCTCTGAAATTCAAGGGAATTTTTAAGATTAAGAAAAAAACCTCTTTCCCTCTCAAGAAAACCAAGCTTTCAGGACGCCTGCTTGAAATATACTTAGAAGGAAGTCTAATTCAGAACCCAAACCTCAGTCATGATCTTTTTATTTTAGGCAAGAACTACCTTTTCCCTTCAAGAAATAAGTGCTATTGTTTTGAAGCTTGAGAAATTACAAGACAATAAGATTAGAGAGAATTGAGAAGATATCAGATAGTATTAAAAAATAAAGTTATTTCTGCTGTACCTATCTCTCCCCGAAGCTATAAGATTCATGAAGGCAGGAACCAAATGGTTTGACTTAACATTGTGAGACAAAATATTATTTGAATAAATGGAGGGATAAGTGAACAAACAAAAGTACATTGGTGTTTTCGATAAAACAGGAAATGCATTTAAATCTGCAGTGTGATCCAAGCTTCTAAAGCTAGTCTCTAAAAATGAAAGAGTGGCAAAGTGTCCTGGGTGAACAGGAAGCTCACTCTGGTGAAGAAATGGAATCAAGATGCACAGAAGTCTGACTGGGACACTGTTGGCAAGGTCAGGGGAGACAGTGCGGCACAGCAGGACCACTGAAATATCTTCTGGCCCCGCATTGGGAGTTTGTCCTAAGTTCCTTGAGAAAGGAGGTCGTGAAAAACTAAAGGAACAACCTGCCAGGGGAGCTGTATGAGAAGATGCACTTGCCCTGCAATAAATAATGCAGCGCAGGCTGGGGAGGTCATTTCCCAGTTGAAGGGCTACAAGGCAGTGGGAGAAGAGCGCAACAGCCGTGGGTGGAGGAGTGGTGATGGCTGAGACAGCAGTTCTGTTGACCCCACAGCACTTGTGAGGTCTAGGCTTGGGTCTTACTCATTTTGGATTGAAATCCCCCAGGGACTGGACAGGAAATGCAAAAAGTCTTGGAATCCTCTTGTGACGAGTTCTGGGGCCAGAGGTCATCAAGATTACTACCCACACTGGGACCTGAGGAACCCCAGCAAACAAAGGTCATACACCGAAGTTGTCATTGGCTACATCCTTGCAAAGCTTCTCTCACACACTGAATAATTAGATGAACAGGATCTCCTTATAAGAGGAAAAGTCCACAAAACTCCTTAGGGATGTGTTGAGAAACTGCACTATGACTATTCACTGGGATTTGGGATGACTTTCCCAGACTTCATCTCCCATCAGTCTTCAGAAGGGCGTCCAACAGCATTAAAACCTTGATGGTATGAATCTGGGCAATGTCCAGAATCAGCATGGGTGAAATTTGAACTTTCAATCTATGACTGCATGATATCGATTTCATATCAAATCCAAAATATCCAGTTCTTGGCTATGACATCACTGGTGAAAACTGTCCAGAATTTGAAATTGGAAGTTTCTTTGTGTCCAAATGGTCATGGGTCTTAGTATAAAACATTGTCCAGCTGGTCCCAATCATAAGGGTAAAACTGTCTCCAGTTCCCAGAAGCCTACACTGGTCTATTTCACGATTATCTATGGAAAAGTGAAGTACTATTTTTATGCATGTTGACTTTCTTCTTATGAAGTTATCGTTCATATAAATGGCAATTATGTAAAGTCAAATTATTGAAAAAGTGGCCGTGTTCAATAAATTTCCAATCTACAAATTGGTATTATCTCTTTAATAAATGGAAAATGTCTGAAGGGTCTCAGAACATGAGGTTTTGAAAAGTGATCAAATAATTGCATGACAGGTAACTGTAGAGTTTGGTTTTACCCAGTTCATTTGCAAGAGGGTTGCCAGACTTAGCAAATAAAAATATAGGACACCCAGTTACATGTTTATGTCCCAGATGTGCATCTGACATGGAGCCTGGTCATGAAGGGTAACCCTGATGATTTTTCTAAGCCTACCTCTAAAGGCCAGGATCAACCTACAACATGCTTATGTGAAAAAAATTATTTGTTGTTCATCATAAATTCAAATTTAATGAGCATCCTGTATTTTATCCGGCAACTCTAATTTGGAGGAACTGGCTGCTTGCCATGGCACTAAACATACTATTGTAATTTTTCATTCTGCATTATACTTATGTCATTAGTCTTATTTATAAGAGAGAAAAGCAACTTAAATTGAATATCACTGAATGAGATTACTCTGGATTTTTACTCTGTCAGCATTTTCCTTTGCTAATGCTGAAATCTGTATTAGTTGGAGGAGAGGATTTGTTGTGAAGTGCTTTAGGGTGGTATAGCCCAGGGTTTTGTCAATGGAACCATTTCCAAAGAAATTCCCTACGCCCTGCAAAGCCTCACTTTTACCAGTTGTGACTTTTCACTCTAGTGCATGAATATGCCCAGTGAAAGGGAGGAGACATAGGTCAGGTTTACCTCCACTTAGACCCTGGAAGTTCAGAGCTTTACGTTTTCACAGGAATAAATGCTATCATTTCATCAATTGGCTCAAGGAGTTTAGGTCAATTTAGTGATCTACTGCATATTTATGGTGAATGTTCGTATACATTGCAAAGCCCCTTGAATTCTTGAAAAGCAATGAGCACTACTTAGGGAATAAGTTGCCTTTGTTTGGTTTTATTATTTGTAATAATAAAAGCCCCCATTTAGGGAGCACTTATCATGTTATGGGCACCAGATACATGACCTAGAGTCATTATTTTTCTTACCTTCACAACATTACTCTCAGATATTTTATGTTCATTTTCATAAATAAATTTTCATTTTAACCTGGGTTCATACAATTGCCCAGTACAGAGCTTGGGTTTAAACCAATTTCTTATGTGAAAGCATACATTTTAACCACCACCCTGTAATTCTCACCACTTTGTGTGTTGCTTGTGCTTTAAAGCATGAGATGGCTGCTAGCAAGGCCCTCACTATATGTCTCTTTGCCTTTACTCAAAGTTACAATTCCTTTCCCCAAATGCCAGGAATATTGAAGATTTGCTCACTTGGAACTCAGGCAAACCGGCCAGGTGCATTCCTCCAAGGTGCTAGGGAAAATGGAACTAAATGAATATTTTTCTTCTTAAAATGAATCACATTTCATGTCAACTGATTGGTCCAGTAATGTGGCTCTCAAGTTTCTGCCATTTGGGTTTCTTTCTTTCTTCCTTCCTTCCTTTCTTTCTTTCTTTCTTTCTTTCTTTGTTTCTTTCTTTTCTTCTTTCTTTCTCTCTCTCTTTCTTTCTTTCTTTCTCTCTTTCTTTCTTTCTTCTTTCTTTCTTTCCTTTCTTCTTCCTTCTTTCTTTCTTTCTTTCTTTCTTTCTTTCTTTCTTTCTTTCTTTCTTTTTCTTTCTTTCTTCTTTCTTTCTTTCTCTTTCTCCTTCCTTCCTTCCTTCCTTCCTTCCTTCCTTCCTTTCTTCTTCTTCTTCTTCTTCTTCTTCTTCTTCTTCTTCTTCTTTCTTCTTCTTTCTTCTTCTTCCTCTTCTTCTTTTCTTTCTCTTTCTTTCTTTCTTTCTTTCTTCTTTCTTTCTTTCTTTCTTTATTCTTTTTTCTTCTTTATTCTTCTTTCTTTTTAATTTGAGAGAGAGAATGTGCAAGCAGGAGTAGGAGCCGAGGGAGAGACACAGGCAGACTCCACGCTGAGCCCAGGCCCCATGCAGGGCTCAGTCTCATGACCCTGAAATCATGACCTGAGCAAAAACCAAGAGCTGGATGCTTACCTGACTGAGCCACTCAGATCCCTGCATAAGCTCTTCTTAAATAATTTTACCCTAAGGTAGAAAATGCCAAATGAGGGGTGCCTGGGTGGCTCAGTTGGTCCTGGAATCCAGCAGTAGTGGGCTCCCTACTCATGAGGAGTCTGCTTCTCCCTCTCCTTCTGCCCCTATCCCCACTTGTGTGCACACATGAGTTCTCTCAAATAAATAAATAAGATATATATATATATATATCTTATTTATTATATATATCTTATATATTATATATATATTATATATCGTATATATATATTATTTATATTTATTTATTTATATAAATTTATAAATATATTATATATATTATATTATATTTATAATATATTATAAAATATAATATGAAATATATTATATTATATTTATAATATAATAAATATATATTATAAATATATATAAATTTATTTATATATTTATTTATATAAATATATATTTATTATATATATCTTATATATTATATATATATAAGATATAATATATAAGATATATATATATATAAAAGAAGAGCTTATGTGGGCCCAGCTTGGCTCACGAGCTGCCAGAGGTGCCATACATGATCTGATTATAATCATTAGCAAGAGCAGCATTTGTAAGTCATGTGTCCAAAACCAGGAGTTAGGAGGCAATAATGAGAATATCACCGGAAGGAGATATTGGGAAGTGACTGAAATAATTCTAGCTTTCAAAGCTACCAATGTTAGCCAATTAGTCCCTCTTCCTCAAAGGAACTAAGGCAGAGTGTGAATAATCTGCCTCAGCATCATCAGAACTGTCTGGGTTGGAAAACTGACACACAGTCTCGTGACAGCTGATACAAAGCACTTGCTTTCCTTAGAGGGAATACTACTGTTTAATAATCAGAAAAGGAAAGATGAGAGGAGAAACAAAATGAAGGCACAATTTGTGCTGGTTTATTTCTGTGGTGCTGTTGACACATTATTATGCCAAGAAGAGGGCTATCACTTTAACCTTTCGCAGGGCAGCTTTCATGGACAGTTTTGCTTTGTGTTAAATGCTACCATAGTGGCCAGAAGATTTAAGGCACCTCTGCTGCTTGTCCATAAACTTTGGCCATATTTGCTATCATTGGAATAATTCGTGAAATATGGGAAGTGCTTTATTGGCATCATTATTTTATAGCCCTTTGGGCAAGGCTATTAGGTTAAGTCAGTGCTATTTCCCATCTTTTGCAAGGCTATTTCTAATAATAAACTCTTAAAATAGAGTCCAGTATTTGATAAAGGTAACACACACTATGGTGGAACAGCATAGAGCTGGGAGTCAAAGGCTTATTTGCAGTCTAAACGCTTTTATTTGCAGTCTAAACGCTGCTGTTGACTGCCTGTATGATCTTGGGATCAAGATCCCTTTGAGAGCTTCTGCTTACTTCTCTGCAAAATGAGGCAGCTAGTTGGGAAATTTCAGCCACCCCATCTAGCCATTGCATCTGATGATTCTTGTACAGGCCATAGCCATTTCTTTAATTCTGTTCAACCAAGATTAAGCACTTGCTGAATGCCAGTCCCAACCCTTCCTGCCCTAGGGGAGCCAAGGCTGGAGCAGGAGAAGACACGACCAGAGTTCTGACTCCAGACATGACTAAGGCGTTTAGCCCACCATTGGCACTGTTGCTTTGGCAACCCCCCTCTATCATTTAAAAAGTGTTAGTTAGGGACGCCTGGGTGGCTCAGGGGTTGAGCATCTGCAGATGTCAGCATCCTGTTTACAGTTTAGACAAGATCACCAAGACCACAGCAGCATCCTCTCTAGCAATCTCTGTGACTTTTGCGAAACATCCTGAAACAAAACAATTAACCATAAAACATTGGTCACTATCACAAGTTGAGGCAATTAGTCTCCAGATGTCAGCCCTAAAGACCATCAGAATGTGAACAATAACTTGATAGGTAGAAGGGTGTGTGATCAAAGCCCTGATTGGCACACCTTAGCAGCCAGTCCACAGGGGGCCTGCACTCAGGAAGCTCAAGGTAGTCCTTCAAAAGAGCTTAGAAAAATCCCTAGATTTGGGACACCTGGGTGGCTCAGTGGTTGAGCATCTGCCTTCAGCTCAAGGCATGACCCCAGGGTCCCAGGATCAAGTCCCACATCGGGATCCCTGTAGGGAGCCTGTTTCTCCCTCTGCTTGTCTCTGCCTCTCTCTCTCTCTGTCACTCATGAATAAATAAGTAAAATTTTTATTAAAAAAGTGCTAATTATTACTAATGGAACCCAATAGCTCTACAACAAGATTTTGAGGACTTACAACTACTCTTGGACTGAATTGAAGACTGTAAGGGATCTGAACACCAGGGCCGTACTTTTTTTCTTTTATTCTTTCTTTCTTCTTCAAAGATTTTATTTATTTATAGAGACACACACAGAGAGAGAGGCAGAGACGCAGGCAGAGGGAGAAGCAGGCTCCCTTTGGGGAGCCCAATGCTGGACTCTATCCCAGGACCCTGGGATCACAACCCAATCCAAAGGCAGATGCTCAACCGCTGAGCCACCCAGGTGCCCCAGGGCTGTACTTTCAATATGCACATAGTAGGAGTTCAAAGAATACTAAGTAAAAGAATGAATTAATCAAAATATTGGTTATCACTAAGACAAGACTTTGACATTTGATTGAGTTTCTAAAGATGGAAGCATCTTCTCCATGTTTGACAATATCATCCATACGCCATAGAAATTTGAGAAGTGGTAATATATGCATATTTGTATGATGCTTTTTGGCTTATATTTAACTTCTGTTTACATTTTTTTTAATTTGGCCTTCATTAAAAGCACGTTGGTTGCCAAGGGAATAATTATCTCCAATTTTTTTGAAGAAAACTGAAGTTCCAGGGGTCTGACTTACCTGCCAAGCCTTTGGGGTAACAAGCGGGTGTTAGGAGCTGGTTGGATAATTAGGTAGTCAGGACTAGCATCCCCAACAAGAAAACAGGGAGCTGGACAGCTAGGATAAAACCACACCAGCATCCTGTTTACAGTTTAGACAAGATCACCAAGACCACAGCAACATCCTCTCTAGCAACCTCTGTGACTTTTGCGAAACAGCCTGAAACAAAACAATTAACCATAAAACATTGGTCACTATCACAAGTTGAGGCAGTTAGTCTCCAGATGTCAGCCCTAAAGACCATTAGAATGTGAACAATAACCTGATAGGTAGAAGGGTGTGTGATCAAAGCCCTGATTGGCACACCTTAGCAGCCAGTCCACAGGGGGCCCGCACTCAGGATGCTCAAGGTAGTCCCTCAAAAGAGCTAGAAAAATCCCTAGGTTTGGGACACCTGGGTGGCTCAGTGGTTGAGCATCTGCCTTCAGCTCAAGGCATGACCCCAGGGTCCCAGGATCAAGTCCCACATCAAGCTCCCTACAGAGAGCCTGCTTCTCCCTTTGCCTGTCTGTGTCTCTCATGAATAAATAAATAAAATCTTAAAAAAAAAAAATCCTGTAACAGCAGGAGGGTGTGAAAGTGCAAGTCTTCATTCTTCTCTACTACATAATTGTACTTCAATCAGTTTTCAACTGTCACTAAATGAGATCATATATACAGAGTGCAAGGCACAGCTGGCAGTGTGCTGTGAAACATCTTTCCTTTCATTCTCTGCTTATCAGGCAGAAAGGCAGGAAAAGCACTTCTTTGAGGGACATGATTCATTTTTCAGCAAACATTGAAAGCCTACCAACAGCCAAGATCTATGCCAGGCTTGGAGATACCCATGTGAGCAAGACACCATCAAGTTGCTTACGTTCTCCTGCAAAAGACAGACTAACAATTAGGGTTTAGTTCCAAAAATGTAGTCCTTATTAGGAGAGGCACCTCCTGAGAACTAAAGAGAGATACCGAGTCATCTTGGGGCACTCACAAAGGCTACCCAAGAAAGTAACCATCCTGGCTGAAATTTGGCTTTAGCATGGCTGCAGTGGCTTAAAATTCTGTTCACAAATTCTTTGACATTTGCTTCAAGAGATGGAATTTAAATTTCCCTCCCTTGAGTGTAGGCTGGACTGTCTGACTTCATTTTAATAAAAAATCATGGCCAAAGTAATGGAGTTTCACATCCAAGGCAAGGTCATAAGAGGCACGTGTCTTCTGCTTTATTCACTCTTGGACCACGTGTTTTGGGAGAAGTCTGCTGACTTGTTATTGGGATGTTCAGGCAGCCATGTGGAAAGGCTCACGTGACAAGGAACTAACACCTTCACCAATAAGAGGCAAGGAGTGAAGACCTGCTGCCTCTAGCTGCATGAGTGAGCCATCTTGGAGGTGAATGCTCCATCCCAAGGAAGCTTTCGGATACTAGCATCCCTGGCCCACAGCTTGACTGCAATCTCATGTGAGACCCTGAGCCAGAATGTGCCAGCTGAGCTGTGTCCAGGTTCCTGAGCCACAGAAACTATGAGACAATAAATATTTGTTGTTTTAAGCTGCTAAGTTTAATTTGTTACATAGTCAGAGATAACTAACGCTCAACCAGTGGGAAGGGCTGTGAAAGTATTCTAGGTCGAGGGAAGAGCATGTGCTGAGGTCAGGAAGGGAGCTCATGTCTGAGGAAATGAAAGCACATCATAGTCCTGGAGACACAGTTTGGGGCAGAAGGGACTGAAGAGGGTAGTGACGTCTGTAGGTCCTGAAAGCTCTTATAAAACATGGAAAGGAGATAGGAGTTCTTCCTGTGGCCTGTAACATTTACCAAAAAGGAAACTCAAAGGTATGGTATGATTGGCAGAAAGCATATGTTCTCTTTATTTTAGTCTATTGCTTTCTCTAATAACATAATTTCTTTTTTTTTTGGCTAAAAGTCTTAATGAAATGTGTGACATTTGTATAGGAATTCAGAAATGTGGAAGCCACAGATTACAGGGGCCTCGAAAAAGGGGAGCTTAATAACCCACACAGCACATGGTTCTTTTGTCAGAGCTAGGAAAAGTAGTGTCCGGTGGCTTCATTTGGGAAACTCTAAACCCTACGTGTTCATTATCTCAGCGAAGCACTGGGTCCAGGGAAGAGGAAGGTGAGGCTAGGCTTACTCTGCTCTCATTATCTTGGAGTTGCTAAGGAACTATCATTGAAATGATAGTGCCTTCTGGTAAGTTACTGCTTGTAACCCTTGGAGAAGGTGATCATTCGGTTGCTCTATATTGGGGTCATTTGGCCATCATAGCTAAAGTGTGCAGCGCTGTCACAAGATGAAAATAATGTTCGAAGTGATCATATGAATGGGCACTAACCCTGCCCTTATCTAAAGCTTGTCTTTGCATTTGTTGGATCCACACTTTTGTGCCATTAGGTTGGGACATCTGATGAGAACTCAGTGCTAGTTTAGGGACGTGTGTTCTCCTGTTTGTTTTTATCAAGAATATTTAAAAGATGGGGTGCCTGGGTGGCTCAGTTGGTTAAGTGTCTGCCTTCAGCTCAGGTCAGGATCCCGGAGTCCTGGGATCAAGCCTGGTGTTGGACTCCCCACTCAGTAGGGAGCTTGCATCTGCCTTTCTCCCTGTCTGCTGTTCTCCTTGCTTGTGTTCTCTCACTCTCCCTTTGTCAAATAATTAAATAAATAGTCCTTTTTTAAAAAAAATATTTAAAAGATAGTATATACTAGAAGTTTGCAACTCAAGTGCCACAGGCCCAGGCATTTAGTGTGTGTTGGTGAAAGCAAGTTAGGCAGTCATGTCGGAGGGTGCTTCCCGCAGGCTAAAGGGCAGTTGCTATTCAACCTCCACCAATTGTCACCCAGAAAAGCAGATCTTACAACCCCAGAGCTTCCAGCGTTCTTTCCTTTCCTTTTCTTTTCTCTTCTTTTCTAAGTAGGCTCCACGCTGGGCTTGCACTCATGACCCTGAGATCAAGACCTTGAGCTGAGATCATGTCAGGTGCTTAACCGACTGAGCCACCCAGGCGCCTCCAGTATTTCAGTACAAGCCAGCAGTCCAAGTTTTTATGTGAAATTTCCTGTTTTTTAACAGTTTAAACTGAAAATTTAGTTCATTAAATTGCACGTTAGCACTGAAGAAGCAGAGAATAAATTAAAAATATACATATATGCACATGGGCTGGATGCAGCTCATAAGTTCCCGGTTTGCTATCTTTAGTATAATTAATATAAATAGCTCAGCCTCCTCAAAATTCATATCAAAAAAGCAGCCAAAGTGTGCTAACTGAACACAGTTCTGTCTATGGTTCTTCATTCACTGATTTCCCCTTGTTTAATTCTAAATGCCTGTACGAAGAATCTGGCCTTTGCTTCCTTCTTTTGCTTTCTATCCTACCATCACCTTAATCGTCAGCTGATCTCACATCCTCTCTGTGTAGAATAATTAGGATTTATGAATTGTTGTCTGAGAGCCCTACCTGGTTTACTATTTGCCCTGGATTTTTCATTTTATTGAATCAAGTGTTATTACTAATAGTTGCATTCAAATAAGCGGGAATGGATTCATGGTTTTATACTTCCAGCTTTTGTCGTATCTTAACCAGCTATGATGAGCTGCTTGTGTATCAGAGCTAGTTCTCCCATAACACATACCTGTATCTGAAAGGCCATCAATGATAACCATTTCCTTTGCCCAGGCCTTTCCAGGCATGATATAACCATCGCCTCCTTCTCAAAGACACAACGCAGAGTATTTGTTAATAAACAAAAAAAGATGGCTAGTGTGATAGGTCAACTTTCTGGGTCTTGGGGATAAAGGGACAAGTGTTTAATGTTGCCAACACTTGTACTGTCTCAGAAACTGGTTAAACTCCCCTATCTATATCAAGAATAATTATTCTGCTTATGTTATGTTTGTAATTTTCAGATTATCAATGATAGGTTTTCTGTTTGTTTTAATGTACACAGCTATATCTTATTTTAATTTTTGAAAGAATTTTATTTCCGAAGATAGTTACGGAGGACTTGTTATAACCCTACCAATACAATAATCATAATAATAATAGTTTTAGGTCACCATATAAATGTTTTAAATTAGACAATTTTGTTTTAAGATTCCTTTTCACTTTCAGAAGTATCCCACAATAAATTATATGGTCACCACATTCAATTCTTTCTGCATTCCAGCCATTCAAAATAGCTGGCAATCTGCTCAGTACACTGAACTCTTTATCTAACCTTTTCTCATGCAAGTCCCTCTGTTTGGCATGACACCATTCCCACTTCCAAATGATTCTTACCTCCTTCCTTCAAAGTCTAATTTACACTCAGCATTTAATAATTAACACGGATAAGTTTGCGTGTGTGAATGTGGTAAAGAACAAATTTTACAAATGCAAAGTGATATTACTCTACTGGTTAAATTTATGCTTGTTGCTTAACTAAAGCAAAATTTAATTCAGGAGCATGATCTTTAGAAAGCTTTGTATTATAAGAATCTGTTTAGGTGACTATTTCCCGGCTTGATTTTTAGATCATTGATGGCTAACAACTTAGATTTGCGTTCTCAGAAGCTAGCATAGTGCTGGTCTACAGTTGCTTAATAACCATCTGTGATACAAAAGGAGAAGGAATAAATGAATGAGTATGGATGAAAGAAGAATGTGATCCAACTTCCTAGGTTCCTCATCCACCTCTTGGCTATTTTCCCTCAAAATAGAAACAGAGGGCAACGAGTTGTATCCTGGTTTCATACGAGGATTATTCACCACCCACACATGCCTATTTCTAGAATAATACGAATTCTCGGAGAGGAAGAGGCACCGATGGTATCTACGTTCCATAACAGTGCTGCTCTGAATAACACAGTGTCATGTTTATTCTCCTGTCCCCTCGGGACACGGGTCAGCTTCTTGGCGGTTATTCCCTAGGGCTAAGTGTTCCCTTCATTTGATACTAGAAAGTAGATGGCAAGTTTTAGTTTGCATCCTTCATTACTGGCTCCACAGTATGGAACAAAAGTGATTTTTCTCTGACATCTCTCTTCAAGATAAGAAAATTAAAAGCTTGGGCTTCGGATACAAAGTAGAAGGGAACAGACAAAATTGTTTTGTCTTCGTCTGCAACATATGGCAGGAATTGGCTCTGGTTTAATTCTGAAGAAATAAGAACATTAGGTGGAGACAATGCATTGGCAGCAGTTTTTTATGCCTCAGTTAGAGATATCACCGCAGTATGAGTTGCCAGTGTTTTTGTTCTTCGATCTTGCTCTTGGATCTCAAGAAAATGAGAGCACTAGCTCTTTGAGAAATTTATATAATGGTGGCGAGGGAAGTTCCCTATGTCTATCTCCCCATGGGTTGTCGGAGAGGTGCCCATATGTGCAGATTTGTTGGCACCTACCAAAAGCTTGATGGGGAGGAAGAAATCATGTTGAATACATGTGTCAATTACGTGGAAACTAAAACCTTCTCAAATCAGAGGAAAAGAGGCAAGTGTCTGACAAGAGGATGTTAAAATCATTAGGCAGATTTGTCTGTCATCCTCTGTAAATCAATGATTTCAGCTCCGCCAGGATCCACTGTATGCACAGACTCAGCCCTTGCTTAAAAGAGTAGGTTAGATCAATTTTTATAATCATAGTGGAATCTCTATGGAAATTCAGAGTGTCATCTTATCTCCTGAAATTATGAATGGGAAACAAAGTGACAACATACCCAGATCTGATAGAGAAAATTTTAAATCATACTATTGGAATATTTGAAACAGAGCAACAATACAAATGTACTTAATACCATCGAATTGCGCACTTTTGAGAAAACAGAGAATGTTAAAACGAGCATGGAAGGCTTGGTGTGTAGTACCAGCCCTTTGTTTTACAGATGAAGGAAATGAGGTGTTTTCTGAAGGTTGAATGTTCTTGGTAAGAAGTTGTGGAGCTTGTGAGGGGTTCATCCCGCGGTAGGGGAAATACTTCCCCCCTGAAAAGTATTTTGATTATATTCCACAGGTCATGCTTGTGCAAAGCCGCATTTCAGGTATCTTGAGCACCGGGTAGTGGCTGGATGTGAATGAAACGCCGCCAGTTCAGCTGTATGGTTAGAAGCAATCACTTCTTCTGAAGTTAATGGGAGCTCCTCAGATCTCAAACACTAAAACGTGTGCAGTGAAAACAGTCCATTAAGATAGTATTTAATATCTAACTATTACTTTACTTTTTAGTAAGGGATGAGATATTAGAAAACTTTAGTCTTTATCTTTCAAATCACAATAAGAAAACCTTGCAAAAGAGATAATGAGGTCCAAGTAAGAAAGGAAGTAATTATAAAACATTTTTAAAGCATTTTGTTTATTTCTTTGAGAGAGAGAGAGAGCGCATGAGTAGGGTAGAGGGGAAAATGGAGAGGCACAAGCAGAATTCTTGCTGAGCAGGGAGCCTGATGCAAAGCTTGATGTGGAACTTGATCCCAGGACCCTGGGGTCATGACTTGAGCCGAAGGCAGACTCAACAGAATGAACCACCCAGGCACCCCTAAATGTTTTTGATGGAAGTTGGATCTTATAAATATTAGAGCTATATGTATTTACTTATTCACTTTTTATTTGATGGCCATTTGTTGAGGGTCTACTTTGTACCAGACACTGCTTGATATCTTAGGTACATAGATGCACATATGTAAAAAAGATGAAGGTCCGCTCTTGAAGAACTCATAGCCAAGTCCAATGCATACAGGTAGAAGAACACAAAGAACTCTCTGTTACTCTATAAAGGATTTGTTTTGTTCAGTTTAGATGAATTTTGAAAAATTAAATTTTGTAGACAATAACAACTGGCCTTTTTAAAAATAGAACCTCTCATTAGGATAGAACTTGAATGCTAGTTTCTAAATTCTGGATGGAAAGGAAACTCAAAGTGACTTAGTAATGCAGCTCTCAAGTCATATTTTAAATGAAAGTGTCTATCCTGAGGTTTTCACACAGCTCACACTGTGTGTTAGAGTGAGGGTCTTCTGCGTGATTATTTTTTCTCATCTAGATGTACCATTGTTGTCAGATATTCTCATGCAGATTTACTTGATCTGGAGTGAGATCTAGACATTGGGATTTTTATTATTTTTTTATTTTTTAAAGATTTTATTTATTTATTCGTGAGAGACAGAGAGAGAGAGAGAGAGGCAGAGACACAGGCAGAGAGAGAAGTAGGCTCCATGTAGGGAGCCTGACGTGGGACTCGATCCCAGGTCTCCAGGATCACGCCCTGGACTGAAGGCAGTGCTAAGTTGCTGAGCCACTGGGCTGCCTTAGACATTGGAGTTTTTAAAAAAGTCTTCTCAGGTGATTCTGATATGCCAGTATTGAGAGCCACTGGCATGCATTATTGTTTCTTAAAGAGTTATTATATTCAATTATGATCATTTTAGGTGGTGCTAAATAATTTTAAATTGTAATGGCTATAGTTTTCTAAGATATATCAGAAAAATAGATAAGTAGCCCATGGACATTGTTATTTAGGACAAACAAAAGATCATAAAAAGTGACTATCTATCAAAATAGATTACCTATGTATCTACCAATATCTATACTTATCTATATTTATCTATCACCTGTAACAGTACAGTTGGCAAAGATTGTGAAGGTAGGATATAAATGATTGAATTTTAGATAACCCTAGGCTGAATTATGAGATAAGAGAGGAAATATGGAGGACCACAGGATTTGGAAGATAAAATAGTTTTTTTCCTCTATAGATATGGACAGGATTGGGTGACCATGAGAGGACACAGGCATTATTGCCACCTGTGATCATTTAAAGCATCCATAATGTTATAGCAAAGGAAACAAAGAGTAATGCCCAGGAAGTAAATGCTGCTTAAAATCAGTGTATAGTGTATAGTAGGCAGCTATTTTCATGGACTCTACAAGGTGTCATGCTAGCAGCTCTAAGAGCTTGTCATACGGTGAGTACCTCCATGGATATTGACAGGGAAATTAGTAATGGCAGGGGAATGTGTGTTCGAGATCCCAAAGGGTAATTGCCATTGGTTCCACAGAAAAGTCAGAGTGACACAGTAGTTTCATCTTCCATAGTGAGTTGAATTGGCCAGCAGTGACTGCTGGAAGAGTGCGTTGAGGAACATTCTGGGGATGAGTCTGTCTCATGGAAAAGAATGTCATGATGAGTTGGTGAGACTGACAAGGAAGCTGCATGGGAGAGTGGCAGCACCATGGTCACAACCTCCATTTCTGAAAACGGTTACTCTATTGTTTGACAGCATAACATCCTGCAAAATGATGTTAGTCAAGGTAAAACGTGACAACTTAAAACTAAGAAACTCTTCTGAAAGACGGGTAAGTTTCTTGCTGCAGCAGATAAGACAGCTTACAGAGATTAGCGCTTTCTCTCTCTGCTTCCATAGTGCATAAACTTTTGACGGTGGATCTTGCATTCTTCTCTGCAAGTCAGTGTCTCCTTGTTCCCTTCGTCTGTCTGGTTACTAAATGAGACTAGTTTGGAAATCAGGTTGTTTTAAATAGCAGTCTTTACAACTAGCTGTCCCTGACCACTAATTTCTAAATTAATACAACAATAAAAGGTTAAGTAATCCACTTGAGTCTCTCAGCAGTGGGTATACAAATCTCAGCTGTCTTTCTTCTAAGAGAACTTGGGTACCTTGCTCTGGGAGGGAAGCCAGATACCATGGCTAAGTGACTCTGGATCCTCTCGTTTAATCACAGGAGTTGTCTTGTTGCTGGGTACGTATTTTATGGTTATTAACCTTTGCTATCATAAAGAGTTGACACCCAGGAGAGTTATGCTGGCATGAAAATATATACACTTCTTTTTTCCATCAAGATATTTATGTTAAGAAGACATTTCCTGATTGGAATTAGTGTTCCAGTTACACTGTTGTTGTCAAGAAGGTGTTGTCAACCTTCAAGAAGGTTGTCAAGGTGTTCAAGAAGACGTCACCTTGTCAAGGTGTCAAGGTGTTGTCAAGGTGTTCAAGAAGACGTCATTATTTCTCCTCTCTCAACATCTCTTTCTCTCTCTTTTCTTTTTCATTCACTCATTCAAAAATATGAATGCATCATGACTCAGGTACTGTTTTAGATTCCAGCAATATAGCATTGAATAGACATTATTTTACCTCAGGGGTTATATATTCTTAAACAAACAAATTTAATCACATTAGAGAGTTACATGTAAAATTATAGAAGAGTAAAAGGACAACGAGGGCACATAGGAGATGTGGACGGCAGGCCACGAAAGAGGGCTTCCTGGAAGAAGTAACATTTTGACTAAGTCCCGAAACCTAAAAGGATGTGATCTGAGTGAAGTCAGAAGCTGAGGTATGAGCATGTGGAGGAAGAGGAGGGACAAAGGTCCAAGGCTAAGAAAAAAGCATGTCACTCAAGACAGCAAAAGTCTTCACTGTGATGGGAATATGGAAGTGGAGTGGAGTCTCCAATGTGATTGGAGATTGCACCCACCACTACCAAGTATAGTACCTTGACACCACTTTAAGGAGTATGAACCTTATCTTAAGAACAAAGAGGAGGCACAGAAGGCTTTAAATGATCTGACATGATCAGATTTGCATTTTAGAAAGATTTTGCTTCTTTTTCCTTTTATTTAACATATGTGTGTATATATGATAGGTATTACAGAACATATTGAGATAAATTGAATTTTTTCAGGTGTTTGTGCTGTGGAAATGGAAATAGCTCCGTAAACCCTAACGGAAGATACATAAATTATAAGTTGGGTATATGACACCCAAAGTGCAATGGCTATGGCAGAGGTCTTGTGATAACTTTGTTCAGAAAATACTGCTGATTTATCCCCCTCTGTGGTGATATCATAGATATCTCTCCCTGGTTTGTAAGATCTGTTGTTGAATGAACAAAAAAAAAAAAAAAAAAAAAAAGGAGTCAGTCTCCCTCCCCTCCGCCTGATGAACTGTGTCTCTTAATTGTAACAGAAATCAAACTCAACCTAGCTTAGGCAGGAATGAGAATTTACCAGTTTATCTATTGGAGGAGCTGGAGTGACTGGAAGCAGAGATTCAACCCACCTTCCTGTTTGTTGACTTTACATCTCAAGCACAGTTACCTATGAGGGAGGAGACAGACTGATGGCTTTTCTGATGTCTTAGATTAGATTCTCCAGAGACAGACCTTCTGAAAGGATTTATTAGAAAGTGTTTCTGCAAAAATCTGATGAGGGCGTGGAGACAAAGGCTCAGGAAGATTATAAGAAAAAAAGCTGTCCTGAAGGAAGTTGGAAAACGTATATTTTTGTTGCAAAATTTCCTGAAGTTGTGGAATTTTGTTCTTTCAAAGTCCCTGGCCTCCCAGGTCTAGGAATGAGAAAGCAGGTACAGGGACTGACCCAGAATTGGTGTTTGCTGAGTAAGTGTGGTGGAAGGAAAGAGGTGCTTGGGAAATGAGGATGTTGATGGAAGTCATGCAAAGAGAGGGAAAGAAGGACAGCAGGACACTGTTGAGGGAAGATACAAGAACCGGGGGACCTCCCTGAGGAATCAAAGGGATGGGAGCTGAAAGGAATGGGAGTTTATATTATGTTCCTACTGACTGCCTCACATTTAATGGATTAAAATAATAGAAATGTATTCTTTTATAGTTGTCAAGGCGAGAAGTCGGAAATGAATTTTGTATGGCTAGAATCAAAATGTCTGCAGGATTGATTCCTTCTGGAGGATCCAGAGGTGAATCCATTCCTTGCCTCTTCCAATGTCTGGTGGCTGCTGACATTCCTTGGCTTGTGGCTACATCATTCCAATTTCTGCTTCCATCACCACATGGTTTTCTCCACCTCTGTGGTAGCATCTCCCTCTGTCTCCATCTTAAAAGGACACTTGTCATTACCTCATTGGTTCCACCTGGATTACATTACATCAGCAAAGTTCTTTTTACCATTTAAGTTAACATATTGACAGGGTCAGGGGTTGGCTTGGGCATGTTGGAGGAGGCTTTTTTCAACCTACCACCTTTTTTCAACCTGAATTGAATTCAGATTGTAGTTTCTGTTTAAATTTTCACCAGTGGAACATTTCCCAATGAAAAAATATATAATAAAATTATAGTCATGAGTGGGTATGAATGAAGATCATTAAGTCAGTTAAGGAGGGAAAAAACCAGGGTGTTGAATGAGCCATTCTCTTGAACACTGGAACCATCAGGACAGACTGGACTTGGGAGACCTTGAGATAGTGGTTGAGTAATTTGCTGTAAGTCACACAATTTGTAGGGGCTGGAAGTGTGCTTTTTAATACTTTTACCAAATATAAAACATTTAGGTCTGGGATAGCTATAATAGAAGAGAAAACAAGGAGAAGGAGGAAGTCCATTTTCTCTGTTCCAGGACAAGTTTGATTATATTTTCCACTTGCACCTCTTTTTTTTCATTCCAGCTCTCCCTCTGACCCCCACACCACAATGCTACCAGATGTATTTTCAACCTTTCTCTGTTTTCTCAGTGCCCTAGAAGCCTGATCCTCCAGGATCTGCTGCCCTCTCACTTCCAGATGGATCTACCAGGAGCCTCCAGGAGGGGCTTAGAAATAAGTATTGGTATAATTATGTACCCCCCCCCCCCAACTCCAGTCCTGACTACTCCAACCCTGGCAGTGACTGAATATCTCTATGGACACAACTTCTCTGTGGTGAAATTTCTTTCCCAGCTCCAGGTCTTTCTGACCTCTGGTAACACTGTTCCCCCTCCTTGCCCCTTCAGCTCAGTTGATTCTGGGTGCTTCATTATCCCCTTCATTCCTTGACTCTGAGGAACTCTCTGTAAATAATCTCCTGGGAATGATCTTCAGTTAAACCCCTTTGAATGTTTGATCTTTTTTCCTTCAGACTCTGGTGTAATAGGGCATAATTCCACCTCTTCAAAGTATTTTCCTAAATTATTGTTATAGTTTGGCATTTCTTTAGAAATCTCTTGGGCTTCGGCTATTTTTTGTGTGTGGTAACCCATTCTTGGTAATGTTTTCTGTGACTTGTATCACTTAGGCTTGTCTACAGTTGTAAGTAATAGAAAACGTTACCAAGAATAAGCAAATTGGAGTTTGTTTTTATCACATAACAAGGAGAATGATATGACATTGTTTCAGTGCCTCAATGTTGTCAAGGCTTTGGCTGTCACTTTCATAGTTCTTTCATATTTCCCTCATAGCTACAAGATGGCTGCCAGGGCTTACCACCTGTATTCCAGGCAGGAACCAGAGGGAAAGATGGCCAAAACCCACATTTATACCACTTCAGATTCAGAAAAGTAATCCTTTCTGAGAAGGATTCTGTCTCCAGAATATATCTGCCTAGGCCTTCTTGATCAGAATTGGCTTGCAGGGCCACCACTAGATGCAAAGAAGATAGGAAAAGCAGCAAAATCCAACTTTTCCTACAAAGGAGATGGATGTAGGAAAATAAGATTGGAAATAGATGTTAATTAAGTGAGAATGTTTTCTATACTCTCTTTCTGCGTAACCCCCATAACCAAAGCATTTACAAGCTTGCGCTATGAAGTCAGAGTGCTGAGATCCCACCCTGAGGTCTACTACATTCTACCTGTGTGAATTAAGAAACAACTTAATCTCCCATTGCTTCGGATTCTTCACCTTCACATGAGGACGATGAAAGTGTTTCTCTCATAGGGTTATTGCGATGACCAAATGAGTTAGTGTGGCATTTAGAACAGTGCCTGACATGCTACAGGCACTATTTAAGTTTTTATCTGATTTTCCACCAAAACCCTCAAAGAGGCAGCTCCTGGCAATAGAAAAAGTAAGAGAGAATAAAAAGTAGCAAGGATGAAACTTGACCAAATTGTAAAATTAACAAGATTATCTCCTCCCGCCTTAATTTTCCTCTTCATCCCTATCCATTTCCTCCCCAGGCTTATATTGTCACTTATATCAGTCACCCTAATGTCATGGAGAACTTGCTGCTATAACACTCCACTTCCATTTACTGTATTCATTTACAGTGTGGCAAACAGTCAGTCAGTCACACAAATTTTTTATGCCCTTACAATGTGCTAGGTGTTGAGAAAGAATGGTAAATAAGGCAGCCATGGCCCTGCTGTGATGATGCTTATAGTTCAGTGAGGAAGCTGATATTAAAAAATAATTAGACGCAAATGTAGTGACCTGAAGGGGCACCTGCACCCCAATGTTTATAGCAGCCATGTCCACAGTAGCCACACTATGGAAAGAGCCCAGATGTCCATTGACAGATGAATGGATAAAGAAGATGCAATATATAACGCTACTCAGCCATCAAAAAAATGAAATCTTGCCATCAAAAAAATGAAATCTTTGCAACAACATGGATGGAGCTGGAAGATATGCTAAGTGAGGTTAAGTCAATCAGAAAAAGACAATTTTTTTATGCTCTCACTTATATATGGGATTTAAGAAACAAAACAGAGGATCATAGGGGAAGGGAGAGAAAAATAAAACAAGATGAAATCAGAGAGGGAGACAAACCATAAGAGACTCTTAATCACAAGAAACAAAGTACAGTTGCTGGAGAGGGGAGGGGGTATGGTAACTGGGTGAGGGACATTAAGGAGGGCACGTGATGTAATGTGCACTGGGTGTTGTATAAGGTGGATCACTGACTTCTACCTCTGAAACTAATAATCCATTTTGTGTTAATTAAATGAATTTAAATAAAATTTAAAATAAGATTAATAACTAGGCCAAGAATTAACGGGTATTTGCTATATTGAAAAATGGAAAATTTCAGTATTCTATGATAACAAGCTTATCTAGGAGCCAGAGAAAGCTTACCTAAGGAAGTAACATTTATGGTAAGACCCTAAGGTTGAGTAGTAACTAGTCGGGTAGAGAGGTGGGGTAGGAGTTGGGACAGAGGAGTAGAAAGATTCAAGGGAATAACAAGTGCAAAGACCTAGAAGAAGGATGAGGGCTGGTGTTTGAGGAGCTATGGGCCTGTGTCTCTCTTTCTATGCCATCAAAGTGTATTTGTCCCTTGTGTCCCACTCCTGCATTGCTCCCAGCAATCTAAGTTGACAGGTTTTTATTTGGTGAAACCCTAACTGCCCAGGCCATCCACAAGCCACAGAATTCTCCTTTCCAGTTTCTCTGAAGCAAAAAAAAAAAAAAGATCTCAATAAGCTAATCTACCATGAATGTTCAAGATTTCTAAACCTTGATTCTCTGTTTTCAGGGCTATTTGTATTTGACCAAGAAACTTCTAGGTACACAAATGCTTACTTCACAAAGAGTGACTTCTCCATTAGTGAAGATTTCAGTCCCTTGGCCTGGAAATTTCTTTTGCTATAAGAAGTTGAAGGATGAAACAGATTATTTATGCCCAGTAAAAAAAAAAAAAAAAAAAAAAAATCACCTCTAAAGTTAAAGTTATAATTATCTCAAGCATGTTGGCATCTATAATGATATGGACAATTTATGATTTACTCTTAGCTGGAACAGAAGCCTTCCTTATTTAGTAACACAATTAAACATGTGTACTATTTCCCTTTTATGAAAATCAAAACTTTGAAATCCTACTTGGAAAGTGAGAACAGAAATGGGTTTTTAATCCTCTGGATTTGACTACACTGAATATTCTTTTCCTCATTGCTGGACTGTGCTTAATCTATTGTCAGATCCTCTAGCCAAAGCAATGGCTTTCTCAGCTGTGGTGTCCTTCTATCCTTCCTGCTCCAGATTTCCCCTGTAGCTGGTGAGTCAGGAAGTGCTGATGCTTGCAGTGACTTCCATTTGCTTCTGAGGGGGAAGGACAAGTTTTAATCTTGTAATGTCATGTCTAACCATAAATACATGATTCAGAAGATGCATTTCTGAGGAGCAAGAGGCTAAAGGGAGCCTTGAGTGCTATAAGTGGTCAACATGCATTCTTCAAGATGGTCTCATTAAATAAACATGGAATGTGGAAGCAGTTGTCAGTATTACACATGCTGCTTTAGGCTGGATTAATAAAAAATTCATTGGTGCTCAGCTCCACATTGGCTTTGCCAATTTGAATCTCCTTTAAGTGACTCTCGTCTTCGTTTATGTAGTTTACAACTAAGCTTTTATAGTTATTCTAGCTCTCTCCAGGCTGTTAGCTCCACTTCTCTTTCATGCCCATATATCCAATTATTTCTGTTCTATCAAAGTTATCTGTCTTTCTTATAGTGTGTTTATATGTCTATTTTTAGCTTATTCCAAAATGATTTTGACTCAGTTCGAAGACGGGATGCTAGATTTTATGATCATTTTGGTTGTAGAGAAGCTATAAAAAAATCCAATATTTGCATTTGAAAAACAAATGTTTTTTTTAGATTTTTTGTTTTATTTGATTTTTGCAAAAGATATGGCCTATTTAATAAGCTGGTTACATCTGATGCTGAGATGCAAGTCTGATTCAAAATACAGAAGTCTACAGCTGTTACCAAGGAAACCAATGACCTCTTTTGTTAACTGGCTGTTGGGGTACAAGTTAGCTCCTGAGAAATCTCAAGTTGGAAACTCATTGTCCTAGAAAGTCTGTTGGGGATGTGAATGTGTATCTAAAGATTATAATCTGTCTAGTAACAGGTAAGGTCAAATGTGTGCAACAAGATGTCATTTTTCCAAGTGCAAATAACAAGTGTTGAGACTTTCAGGCCTCCCTTGATTAGCATATATTTAGTAAATGCTTGGTCTAATTGGCTAGATTTAAAAAACAGAGTTGACAATAGCGAAAAACAGCAAGGGCCATTTTAACTACTAATGACTAGGAACTGCATAAAAACCAAAGCTTTTGAATATCCAATGATGATAGTCAAACCTTTTATTGAAGCAGAATAAGAAAATTCAAAATCAAGATATTGCTGAGTCATACTTAGATGTTTGTATTTAAAATTACTATAGTGTATCTATTTATAATAAGTCCTACATTATTGACAACAACGCCTGAATTTTACACTAGATTTCCTTCTCCCCGTTATCCATTATCAGGGGAAAGTTCAATTGATACCATTCATTCATTTATTCAAGGAAAATTTCTTTAGCTCTTAATGTGATGAGAAACTATTCAAAGCACTATAGATACAGAACATAGTCTCTTGTGTTCAAAGAGTTTATCGTAGTCCAGTGGTATAATAAAAACTCAACTCTCATACTGCCATGAAATATAAGCCATAACAGAGCTATGTATGCAACATTATGAGAATATAAAGAAGTGGCATAGAGGAAAGTTACCTAACCCAACCTAAGAGGCAGAAAAAGATTTAGGAAAGTCTTCTTAGAGGAGGCAATGCTTCCATTGAAATTTGCATAAGAATTTAATAACTACAGGAACAAAAACGAAAAGCCCATACCCCAAAGACTACTTTTCAACTACTGTTAGCTCTTTACATTACATCTTAATTCAGAACAACCAAATGTTAAAATATAGTACAAAGCAACAATATATTAAGATAATGTAGGGTTGGCTCAAGAGTAAGAATGTGATCAGAGTTCAGAAGAAAGAGCCCCAAAACTGTTTTTATTTTATATAAGAATTATATTTTTGGTGTTTAACATACGATAAATGACATATCATAAACCAATGAAGAATGAGATGGATTATTTGGTAAATTCTACTAGGAAAATTGATGTTTGGGGACAAAAATCAAGTTGACTTTACTGTTATATGTCAAAATTCCAGATAAATGAAAAATTAGATATAAAAAATGAAATCATTTAAAAGCCAGAAAATATGAGGTGATTTTTAACTCATTCTAAGAAGATGAAAAATATAATGGTAGATATTGATATGCTAGACTTGATAAAGATCTATGTAGGCAAAAATTATAATATTTAAAAGCAAATGGTAAATTGGGAAAGTTTTAGCAAAAAAAAAAGGGCACAGTTTCAATATACTTAAAAAATAACTTCCAGTGCAATAAGAAAATCTAATACTACAGTAGAATGGGCAAAGAACATGAGAAGAAAGTTCCCCAAAATGAAGCTGGTGACAGCCTGGCCAGGTTCTGATGAGGGGCCCCTCCCTGGATTATAAACAGCTACCTTCTTGCTGTATGGACATTTGGAGGAGAGAGGATGTCTTTTCTTCTAGAGGAACTGTCCTGTAATGAGGGCTCCATGACCTCACCTAAACTTAATTACTTCCCAAAGGCCCTTCTTCCTAATGCCACTACATTTAGGGCTAGGGGTTCAACATATGAATTTAAGGAGGACACAAATATCCATAACACAGAGTAAAGACCTCTGAGAATCCATTCTTTCAGAAAAGCAACAAGAACATTGGGGAAAAAATTGTCAAAATCAACTTCTTAAAAACTATAAATTAACCAAAGGCATGCAACAATCTGAGGAGAAGTTCTTGAATAAAAATAGCTGACTTTTGGTAAGAACAGTGAGCTTTGATATTTTTCAATTGCTCTTTTCCAATTTTTCTTCCTCACCTTAGTAGCTTTGAAAACCAGCAGCCTACCAGCCACTGGAGGGAGTAGAAAGGGTTTCGAACTTCCCTAAAAGGCTTATTTCCAGAGAATTGTCATTAGATGACCTGCCTGGTAGCTCCCTGGGAAATTCACAAAATTTATATTTGTTTGACCATCTGGTCATGTCTTTCTCAGTATGGAAATCACATATCCTCAGGGCAATTGTCTAAAACAAAGAGCGATTGTTATAACTGCCTTGGGCAGTGATACTAGTGGAGGCAAATAAAGAGTTGACCAAACTATTTAAAAAGAAAATCCTACAGTATAGCAAAAAGTAAAGCCTCATCACCAAGGAGTACAAGTGGTTCTATATTAAGAAGTCATCTGTTCAAAATAATTATGATTATAGGAGAAAAATCCATTTGATTATATCAATGTATAAAGATAAATGATAAAATTCAACACTAATTCATGATTATTTTTCCTTATCCAACTGGGAAGAGAAGGATACTCCTAAAAAGAGAAAGGATTTCTACCAAAAAGTATACATCATACCCTAATTTATTGACAACAAATATTTATCTTACGCCTGTATGTATCAAATGCTCATTATAGGCACTGATAATATAGCAATGAAGAGAGTAGAGACTGTCCTTGTGGAGCTTACAATGTCCTGGTTAAACACATCTTTCCTATAGGTCAATATTTAAAAGTATTGCTATTAAAATCAGAAGCAAGAAAAGGATTCCTACTACTTTTCTTCAACTAATAGAAAAAAAAGATTCTACTAAAAATAGTGCCAAAATTATAAATTTCATCAGAATTGATCCAATACCACAAAAGAAGAATTTTGTGGACTCATTTCTCAAACATTATTAAAGAACAAGTAAGAAAATGGAGCTCTACGTCATGTATATGTAAGATAATATCTTAGAGATGTCATTTATTTTCAAAGAACATGAGAAGATAATTCTGAAATTAATACATGTTTGTAAAAGATATGTTTGAAGAAAGTTGAGGTATCAGATGTCAAAATTCATTATACAGCTTTAGAAATTATAGTAATTATGTATTAATGTAAGAATAGATTTACATAATGGATTAGAAAGTGATAAAATATACGTGTGAATATATAAAAATTTGATATAAATGATAGATATATTATCTTTAAATATAAATTCATAATATAATATATAATTATACAAAATATCTAACTGTATATTTAAATATAAATAATATATAAATATATAGATTTTAAGTGACATATAAACGATAGAAACAGTGTTACAAAATAATGAGAAAAAGAGACTTTAAAAAAAATGGCACTGAGGAGGGTCTCATTTGCTTGAAGGAATGCTACCTGGTTCATGCATCATTTAATAAGGCTAATGAGATCTTAAAAAAAGAATGGTATGTGTCCATGGATTTCCTTGGAAAAGGTGAAATTAGGTCCCAATTTCACCCCAAATACAAAAATGAACTCCTGAGAGATTAAAGATTTAAATATGAAAAAAACTTTATTAGAAGACAATATGGGAAAATATATGTTGGCACATGGTAGGTAAGACATTCTTAAATATGGCATAAAAATGAAGCCATACAAGAGAAGATCGATAAATGTGCTGAAATTAAAATTAAAAAATTTGTATTCTAGAAATAGGATAAAGGTAAAAGAAAAGCTGCAGACTTGGGAGCAGATATAGTTGTAAATATACACCTAACAGATGATTACAACTAGAATATGTAATAAACCATAGATCATTTTTGAAAGAAATAGTTATGCTTACTTTGAATGTTTTTTCCATCTTGATAAACTGTTAATGTCATCTTTATTTTTATACACAATTATTTATTTTTACTTTTTTGTTTCTAAACATTTTTTACTTGATCACAGTTGACATGCAATGTTTCAGGTGTGCAACATAGTGATCCAACCTCTCTATACTACTCATCAACATTCTTAGTTTTTTTCTGACCCAGGGCTCTGTAAGATTATGAACTACAAGAAATAATTCTTAAGCTCTTAAAACCAGTTCTTTAAAGTCAGTTAATGTTAGTATCCAGTTTTTCAAAACACTATCATTGGCAGTTTATCCTACTGCTTAGAATTTGAAAACTTGGTATCTTTTTATCATTTGCAAATGCAAGAAAAATGCTTATTTTCATGAAGATAGATTTAGATCCTTTTTGCCAGAAGGTTTTTTTGGGTGCCTAAATATATCTTACGTGTGTCGTGATTAACTTAATTGTCTGTATCTTGGCACTGCTATCCTCGTGCCACTGGATTTGATTACATTATATTATGACTGGTAATTAAACAGAACAAAATATCATTATATCATTAGTTGGTTTTAGAAGGCCTTGAAACCTTTTTCTAAGAGCTTTTATATATATTAGAAGCTCTCACCACTGTGATCAATGCTCCTAGAATTGTTTCTGGTCCCTGAGTTGTCAGGTATACGTTTGCCAATTACATGGGATTTGAGCTCAAAGGCATTGATTTAGGTGAAGGCCTCCAATTCAATCAGGAAGACGACCATCGTTTTATATCAATGTTACTCTTAAATTTGTTCTTTTTCAAATGGGGGTGCTGAAAGGTCTAAAGCAAACACATTTTGACTGAATTGTCTATGACTATGCAATTAACTGGGGAAAAAATGTTGTCATTTCCAATCAACTGAGTTTTATCTTCCAATGAATCTTGACACTGCCAGGATAGTGCATCTTGTAAATCTTTCTGTGATGCCACGAGTAGTGAGCTAGGGGCTGGAAATACATTGATTGAAAGGCTGAAACTGTGGTTGTGACCATGATCCAGAATGTGTACAATTATGAGAAAGATAATGTCTTTCAACAGGCCATATCCCACTTGTATGCTTTTGCTTCTCCTGCTACACTTGTTTCTGTCTCCATCTTGATAGTCATAGTTTCAAGTTATTCTACTTTTTATCAAGCCCTGCTTTCTTCAGAGAATGTAAAACTAATATGTAGAGATGCCCTACTACACCCAGGAACTACGTTGTGTATGACGTGTCATTTAAATCTCACCACCACCTTGTGAATATGCTCTATTATCACAGTTTTACAGGTAAGCAAACTAGGACTTAGAGTGTATTGCTTCAGAGAAGCTGGGTAGAGAAAGTGGCACGTCTGCTATTTAAACCTAGTACTTTCTGGTTCCAAGACTATTAACTATTTCTTTTCTACTGTGTTGACTCACAAGAGGTTGGCCGTTTGTTGAAATTAAATGGCCCTCCTACCTTTATTCCAGGAACATTGAGGTTATTTGTAAAGTAGAGATATGAATGTTGCATCCAGCAAGGAGATCTATGGAACTGCCTCAAGGAACTATGAGGATGAAAGTTTAACCTCTCTCTTGATCTAGAATTTGAGAAGGGTAGGTGTCATTCTTGGGTCAATGGACATTTAAAAAGAACTTCCCCAGGTAGAAGGAAGAAGAGCAAAATAAGAGGATACACTTTAGGATTCACAAAATTATGAGAATTCAACTACATACTAGAGTGTGTTTTTAAAGTATATATGCATAAAGTATAAAGCATAAAGCATTAAGTATATGCTTTAAAGTATAAAGCCTAAGATTGAGGTGAACGCCATTGTTGTGCTAGACCATAGTCTCTTTCCCTCTCCAGCAAGTCTTCAGGCAGTACCTACTTGTTAGGCTCTCTTATTATCCACTAGCCTTTAGCCCAGATGTACCAAAAATGCCAATCTTGCCTAAGCTTTGCTACAGAGTATTCTAAGAAGAGTATTATTGCTATGCTTAAGTCAGAATATTAAACGAAACCCCATAGTATCTCCTTGGGCTCACCCTAAATAATCCATTTTTCCTTTAAGGAGGCTTTGCCATGAATTTACTCATAGAATTATATTCCTAGTGATTATGCCACCTGGCTTACAAAGAAAGACAGATATTTTCTCTTTTATTTCTAAATTTTGAAATGATTTTAGATTTACAGAAGAGTTTCAAGGGTAATTTGGAGGGTTCTCATATACCTTTCTTTTCAGCATCCGCTAACATTAACAGTTAATATAACTTTGTACATCTTTCAAAACTAAGGAATTAACATTGGTACATTAGCACCAATTAAATTCCAGACTTTGTTCAAATTTCACCTGTTTTCTCACTAATTTCCTTTTCTCCCCCTAGGATCCAATTCAGTATGGCACATTGCACTTAATCATCATGTCTCCTTAGTAAGAGGAGAGTTTTTAATGTTCAGTAGTATGACGGCAAAGATGCAAAAGACTCAGAAAAGGCTGTAGTAGGTGGAAGAGAAAGTTGATTAGTCAACTCCTCAAAATCCATAGACCAAAGGGACCTCTCTGTCCTATGAGGAAACAATATGGGAAGGCCACCATGAATCTCTTTTCCCATTCCCCTGTTATTTACTTCTCTAAAGCATAAGATTGAGGTGAACGCCATTGTTGTGCAAGGCCAGTCTCTTTCCCTCTCCAGCAAGTCTTCAGGCAGTACCTACTCTCTGCTTTCCTAATGGTTCCTTACACTAAGCTCTCCGGAGCAGGGTCTTTAGCCTTGCAAGGGGAAGCCCACAGTTGGCTAGCTGCTTTCTTGGCAGGTCGATGAATGAGTCAGTTCACATTATGTGGGATAGAGTAGAAAAATACATTTTCACCATTTTTTTAGTGAAAAGGCACTGAAGAGATACACCATTCTAGTTCTTCCCTGTATTTATTTTTTATGCATCTTGCAGAACTTATAGCATAGGTCATTTGGTGTATAGTTTGCTTTTTGGTATGATTTTATAAAAAATAACCTATTTTATAAAACTAATCTAAATTCCTAAAAAAAAACATTTTTAAAGGCATAATCGAAAACACTTTCCATAAAATGAATATCATCAAAATTCCTCATGTAAAAATTTATTAATCATATATGTATATATGTGGGTACATGTACACAGATAATACACATTCTGACTAATATGCCTCTTATATGTATTTATATATGTATATGCATATATATGTCTATGATATGTATGTACACACATGGATAGATACACATGCATTGATACATATATATGTATGTACCCATGGATGCACATATATACATTTTATACACATATATATTCTGGCCTATGTGTTAGGGTAAGCCATGCTGTGTGACAAACAACTTCCAAGTTGTAGTAGCTTAACCCATTAATATTATGAATTATTGGTTAACATGGAACTCAAGTCCCCAGTTGTTGAGGGACCCAGGTCAATAAAGCTCTACCATGTGGTAGTTGCACCATCTGGAACACAAGCCCGCTCAAGTATTCGGTGTGGAAAAAGAAAGCCTCAATCATTAAACATGAGATTTCTACAACCTCAGTTATGCACATCTTTTACTCCCGATTTATGGATCAGTACAAATCATGGTGCTTTCCCCAACTTTAAGGAAGTCAATAATCACATCTTCTAGGTGTACAGAGGCAGGGGAGAATAAAGTATTGGAGAAAAAATGTTATATAATGTCTACCGCATGAAAAAAATTACCTATGTGAAAAAAAATACCCTTTTGTGCACAGGTCAGGATAAGTAACACTAGCAGCTATAACAAGCAACTCCAAATTCCAACGACTTAATAATATAATGAAAATTTATTTTTTGCTCATTTGACAACATAATGCAATTAACAGGAAGGCCCTACTCCAGGCAGTCAGGTAGGGACTTTTAGTTCCAACATTTTGGTGTCATAAAGTAAACGCTGAAAAATGACAACAACAAAGAGGGAGTTCTATTTTACTTCCAGATTGAATGTAAGATGAATGACATGTAATCAGTTCAATTGCCTTGTACCACAAGGTTTGATCCCTTAACAAGTTAAGTGAGCGGTGCCCTGAAGGGGATTCCTCAGCTGCTAGTTTCCTTAGTGCTCTAAAGTGCTACAACCACTTTTTCTGAAGGTAGAAAATAGCATCTTGATACATAAATAGTATTTTGTAAGAATAACTTAGTTATCTTGGTTTATATAAATTGGGCAAGACCTGCCATTAATAAAAAGGGAAATTTAGAGGAATTTAAGAAAAACTTATCTTCTCAGATTTCTGTCTTCTTTGTTCTCTTTCTTGCCTTGTATTACTTTTGAACTGTTCAACCCCTCCAGCATATAAAATCTGCTACTGAACTTGTGGATATTTGCTATTTCCTGTGTCCTTGATTTATATGCTCCAGTTCCTCAGCATGAATAGCTTAAGGTTTGGGGCTACTTGTCCTGCCTTGGCTTAAGTAAACAAACAAAAGAAAGTTATCTTCATTCAGTACTTTTAAGATTTGTAAATAACTTGCTATTTCAAAATGAACTAAGAGCCTTGAAACTTCAATGAGGATTCATTTTAAATTATGAGGAGTTATTTAAATGTCATACAACTCAGAAAAATATGTACAAATTTCTTTCAGAGTTACATTATCCTCATGGTTAAAGACTGGTTGGAGAGAGCTCTGTACTTATGTTAGGAATTCTTGGTTCTTGTTCTGGGTCAGCCATTAATGACCGCTATGATCCTGGGCAGGAATTGACCACTAGATGATGCTTTGATATAACTAACTGTGAGTTGTTGACTAAATTGGCTGCAGCAATCTCTACTATGGCCTTATGGCCTCTGCATTTTCACTGTGTAACCAAACCATGCCTCTGAATAGTTGACCAGTAATATGGATCTAGATTTTTTATTGCTCTCCATTGATTTGAATTTGATTGCTGTGCCAATAGTGAATGTGTCAAATCACTTCATGATGGGCCCTTGGATGGCTCTCTTCTGGGTGCTGTATATTTACCTCCCTGTGGTTAATTGGAAGGTGGAAATTAGAGTAGCTGGACAGGAACAGACCTTGGGGATTCCATTCTACAGCCTGTATAAACAAATGACCCGTGTCTAGGCAGAAGACAAAATGTCTAGAAACAATAATTTGCCAATTGAGGTAAAAAGGGCATCATAATTAATGTAATACCAAACAAAGACAATGGCCAAAGAGGTTAAATACCATCTATAAGTTCTGGACACCAAGTGAAATGCCTGGCCAGTTCAATTATTTGGTATCCTACTGCCTGATGCCCAAATCATCAGATGAACTTAATAAGATAGATATAACTGAATGGTAAAGATAGTATATTCTGTTTTTCTGGTATATTCTCTATATTAGCTTGTCCTCCAAATTTACTTTTAACACTAACCATTTAATACATTTCTCATTCTGTGATACTATGTCATCAGAGTCTTGAAAGCAGATAGCTTTTCATCTCTTGTGTCTGGTATAGAACCTCTCCATAGGACCACCCATCTTTATTCATCCATGCTTTAATAATACTGGGTCTATGGCCTTATATTTTGATTTATCCCTCTTGACTTCTGGATGCTTTTATGTAATATTTTCAGCTGAATAATTTAATGATGGATTATGGGTCAGCATTCTCATTCCTTATTTGTGTTCCCAGTTGCAGTCTTCTGTAAAGAGATTATAATGAATCATGAATATGTTGGTGGTTTTATTTGCCACCTGGGAGTCCTAACTCTAAAGTGAGACACTTGCGTTTTGAGCTCTTAAGACTGTTGCACACATCAAAACATATTTTTGATGGCATAAATGCTTGATTTAATTCTTTCTCCTAACATTGTATCAGAGAGTTATTGCATATTTCTTTTACCCTATGTGTTCAAATAGGTTAGTCATAATGTAGAATAGAAGTGGTTTCAGTGCTTCTCTAGGGCATTCTTCAAGGAAGCCTGTGAAATCCTCAACTGTGTTAATATCTGGAGAAAAGACAAAGCACAGTTAATTGATAAATGCATAGTTATGAGGCTAGACTAGATGGTAGCATCACGTAAAGCTTCGCATGATGCCTGCTTGTTCAGGCATATATATGACATGGTAGGCATAGTTAACTGAGCGCGGCACTTGTGTAAAATCAGATTAATGTTCTAAACTACCCATTAGAGAGAGATCTCAGGGGACAGACTATCATTTTAACTGCTAAAAGTAGAGAGAGATAAAGGTCAGATCTCTTCCAGCTCTCTTGACAGAAATTAACCATGAGGAAAAAAAAGAAATTAACTATGATTTCTATAAACTTTCTTTGCTTGTACTTATAACATGCATTCCTCCTTATCATCTGTCTTATGGTTTGCATTCCTCCGAATAACTCAACTATAAATTATTCTTCATTTTGGATTTGCATTTGGCTCTATAGAAATTCTCCGAGCATGATGTCATCTCTTGAGTGCTAAGTTGGTGCTGTACTTTAAGGTTGTATTAGATAATGCCTTCTTAACACTTTGTAGAGCAGAAAATTCTAATAAAAAAAAGATAGATTCTCAGAAGAGATTTAATCAGTCTGTCTCTTCACTTGAGTGAGGGGGATAAGGTTATTCCTTAAGAACAGATGACAAAAAAAAAAAAAAAACAAAAAACAAAAACAAAAACAAAACAAAACAAAACAAAAAACAAACAAAACAAACAAACAAACAAAAAAAAACAAAAAAAACAAAAAACAAAAAAAACAAAAACAAAAAAACAAAACAAAACAAAAAGAACAGATGACAAGATCCTGTTTAGCCAAGCTCAAAATGACACGGGTAGAAATACAGGACTCATGCACTGATGAGATGTGTCTAAATTTCATCATATTGCTCTTTTATTATAAAAATGATGAACGTTATTTGAGCATTAAGTTAGATATCAGCATTCAAATTTTAAATAACCCAGCATGAGCACAAATGATTACACAAAGTTTTTGGGCTATTGTAAATATTCTCCACATTTTCTTGACCTTCTGGATGCATAGTATCATTCAAACATAAAAAGAATCTTAAAACAGTGTGTTAGGTTGTCAGTTTCAGAAAGAAGGGAGTAATGAAAATGGGTTTTGCCTGAGCTTGGGTAATTCCTAGCCCTCTTGGGAACTTGGATTGCACCAGTTATTTTCTTCCATTCCATTATACGCTTCACACTTTCTATACTTTATGCTCTGGGGATATGGAAGTGAGTAAGCTCTTTACTCTGATTTAGTCTGGAATGCCTGTGTGCGTTCGCCGAAAAAAATTTATTGTGCCTTAAGTATACCAGGAAATAGGTACTCGGGATATATTGGTTAAATGCGGATTTTAGCCTTTATAAGTGTACATTCTGGTAGGGAAAGGCAGAGCGTGAGCGTGCACAGTAAACATAATGAAAAGTAAATTATTTTATAGAGTGCTAGAAGATGATAATTGTATTTTAAAAAGGTTGCAATTGTAGATGAGGTCATTAAATAAGCCACAATGAGAAGGAGACATTTGATCAAAGAACTGAAGGACGTGAAAGAGTCAGCTTGTGCATAAACTGGGAGAGCATTCATGGAGAGGGAACAGCCAGATTCATCACCTTAAGGCAAGAGAATGAGAATGTCTGCTGTATTTGAGCAATAATGAGAATGGTTAGTGTGGATGGAGTGACTGGATCCCCACTGTGAATATGTGAATATCTTCTAAAGTCCAACCCAGTGTCTGTAGGTGAGTGAGTTGGGGATAATTAGCCTACAACATGATGAAAAAGGAACCAGTAAATACTGAGCACCCACTATTTGCACCTTATGTTTTCTTACCTCATCACACTAGTCTATTGTGTCATTGTAATCACCATTTCACAAATTGGGGTAATAATGCCGAAATAGGTTATAACAGCAAAGCTACAAAGTGACCAAGTAATGAAGCTGAGATCTGATCCCTTCACATCCTGAATTCTTTGGCTACACCATCCAAACGCACTAGTAGTCATTACTCTGAGGTTCAGTTTCTAAACAAAGCAGCCACAAATATCTAAGGATTACTAAGACTCAACTCCAAGCCTAGCAAGTAGTGTCATGCTGTTTAGTAGGGCCAGAAGTGACTGTGACTCCCACTTGTTTTCTGTCACTTGCTTATTTCCCAGCACTCTTTTCCCTGTTTACAGGAAGAGAAGTTGCCGAAGGTGACCTAGGTAGAGATCACAGACATCGAGAGATACAGACAACTATTTAAAACAACCCAGCAAAGAGAGTGGTATGACCAGTCTGTGTTCCAATTAGTGTCCCTTTAGGTCACATTCCTGAGCAGTCATCTGATAACACCTGCTTCCTCCTCCCAGCATGTAACTGCTGGAGTATTCTGGAGCAGTCACCTGGTACATCCAATAACAAAACCCCTGCCAGCAGCCTTCTCCATTCCAAAGATTGGAAGCTACCTATAATAATAATAATGTATTTTAACTCCACGTGTAGTTCTTAGCATAAAACGGGAATGTTTATGCTGTAAAATTTCATTTCTGACCAAGCCTGAGATTTGTGACCCTTCCTTCTCTGAGGACTCACGTTGTCTGTTCTCTGATAAACTCTTTTATTACTTGTGCTTGACCCTCTCTCCTATTAGACTGAAAAATACTAAAAATGTTAAGATTACAGTTTACCACACACACATACACACCTTTACTCAGCCATGCTCTATTTTAACTTCAGATAAAATATGTAAAATATCCAGATAAAGTGTAATGCAACAGGATTAAAGTTGAATCCACTCACTGCTATGGTGATGTTTGGAGAGGAAAACAGTGGTAAACATATTCATGGGATAGAATAGAGAGAATTAAAACCAGTTTTTTGGAGGGCGTGGTATAGGCCCACACACTTAATTTCCCCCATGAATTTGTCCTATTGTGGGAAAAAAGTGGAAAAATCTATAACCTGGAAAACACTAGGCCTCCTTGTGGTCAATTTTAGCACAGTGTTACAAACAAAAGAAACAAATACAAATATGATTAGGCTTTCAAAAAAAAAATGGAATCTGTATGATGGACTAGAAACACTGAGCAGCCCTTCCACTGCTGTGCAACTAGATTGTAGCAGAAGTATTGCAAACATATCTTTTAAATCTGTTCCTAAGATGACAGTAAGAAAAATCTCCAAAGGTAAAAAAATTTAAAAAACAATAATAATAGAGAGAAAGAAAAAAAAAGGAGAAGAAAAGAAAGGGGAAGAGGAAGAATGAGCTGAAACTTGAATAATGAATCCTGAATGGTAAGCAAATGAGTTACCTGGGATTACCTGGCCACTGATGCATCAGGCTCCCTGCATGGAGCCTGCTTCTCCCTCTGCCTGTGTCTCTGCCTCTTTCTCTCTGTGTGTCTCTCTGAATAGATAAATAAAATCTTTAAAAAATAAAAAAATAAAAAATAAAAACCCCTGGTTCCTAATGAGTCATAATCGATTAGGTTTAATAGGAGGACCCATACTGCAGGGGAAAAACTGAAACCTATCTGATGTTGTTCCAGAGACACTTGAGCTATTAGGACCTTGCACATAATTGTGATCAAGGTTTGATTCCAAAAAGATCAGAAAAGCTCAGCCAGCAGAAACTTTGCTGAAATTCTCTATGACATGTCATATCAGCGTGCCACTCCTTACATTATTAACCAGCACAACCATAATACAGCAATAATAGCCAATATTTAAGAAATACTTTTTTTTTTTTGTGCCAGGCTAATCCTAGGAAAAAATGTACTGAATTATTTATGTAAACTCTGAAAAACATGTTGTTTTTATTTTATAGATAAGAAAACTGCAGCATAGAGAGGTTACCTTCTTGTTCCGGTCCACATGGATGATAAACACCAAAACCTGGCAGTTGAGATCCATGCTAACACTAGCATACAGGAGGAATTAAGTAAATAGTATTTATTTCAATTTCTTTTCTGTTCGCTGATCTATTAGACAGTCTTGGCTGAACTGGGAAGAAACAAGGATCATCTTATTTTCTTTTCAAAATCTTCTATCTCCCAGGCCCTTCCAGAACCTGGGCCTATCCCAGTCTTCAGTCTCCTACCTGTTGGCGAGCACTAGCATCTGTCCTTGGCATTGCTGTATGTCCTAGAGTCTACTGCAATGTCACAGATTGTTCTCATTCAGGAACCTTGGAGGAGGAACTATTCTTTTCCATTGAGAGTCCGTAGGATTTTCACAGGATAATTGATGTGTGTGAAGCACCACAAATATAAAACAGCCACCTTTCATAGTTCTAAGTAGTATGGTCATGTGAGAGACAAAAATGACATTTGTGATGAATTGCAATCATCTCTTGAATCCAAGCTTGCTTAAAAGATAAATTACTGGAATTGTTACAGAGGAATATTCTGGGATAAAAAAAGAAGTTCTATTTTTTTTAATTTAATGAAGAAAGAATAAAAACTTGAGTCATGGTAAATCATTGCCTAGCATATACAAAGACTTAACATAAAGATTTATGGACTAGCTAGATAAATAAATCACATTAAGCTCTGGCTGCTAAATTAATAGAAAATAAGAATAGATCAAATTTACTTGGAAATAAAAGCCTTTGGAAAAAGTTATGAGACAAGAAGCTTACCTGTCCTTTCTTATATTGGACATTTTTGAGAATGGTCTCAATTATTCAGTAAATCAGAGTGAGAACTTGTACAAGGTACAGCCTAAAGTTAATATAAATATTACATTTATATTTAAAACAAACAAGACTTTTCAGGCAGATGAGGTACAAAACCATCAAGATAATTAATTTCTTTTGAGTGTGACATAGACTTAAAGTGCAAAGTGATAGTAATGAGTTTTTTCAAATAAAATTATTAACCTTTTGTATTGTGCATTGCACAAAACCCTAATCTAAGAGCACTGACTTTTCAAGCTAAATTAAGAGTCAGTTTCCCAAGCAACCCCCCTGAGGTGCAGGTGTAAACTAATGAACAGTGGAGAGTTTATGAGCCTTCCTCCAAGATAATTTATTTTATTAAAATAACTGGGAGGCCTGGAGCTCTGAAGAATGTTTGTCATTTTTTAAATGAAATCACTTCTATTTTTGAACAGTTTCAACATTACATGCTACTATTTTTGTCTCCAAATCTGACTCATCAGTTAGAACCTAAATATTATTTTTAGTTTATAATTCTATTTTAGATTTTAAGAATTATATTGTATACAAACTTGGACTTGATATGTTATCCCAGGCCAGCTATTTCTCCCACAGTTATAATTATTGTAATTTAAGCCCCTACTATTCTTTGTCTAATCCATTTTTCCATTAAAAACAATTATTCTACATAATGAAATGCCTACATACACTTGGATGTTATCATTCTCTTTGTCCTATTATTATCAAAGGTTAAAATATTACTTCTATTTCAAGAAATTTAGTAAGAAGAAACCAAACTGAAGGCTTTTCTCATGAAACCAAACGGATGCCTATGTTTAAAAATGAAGTTAAAAATAATGGAAAATTTAAATTGGAATCCCAATTAATAACTCTAAACATTTACATGTGCCTTTGTTTCTCTAGTGTATGCTAAGAGAGAAGCCAAAGAGGAAGACAGAAGAGTAAAACATAAAGAAGAAAACTTTAGTTTATATATTTCACTTTAAGAAGTTACATTAACTAGATTTCAAAATTCAAAATAACATTACTTTAGACTCACAAACTCATATAATCTTCCAGAGGAATTTATTCATTAACACCAGTTTTTTTTATGGTGACAGTGTGATAATAACTTGGTATGTTCTAGAAATTTTCCTTTATTTCCAAACTCATTTTGATATCTACTCCTTTAAACATATTGACATTATCATCTCAACTTTTATTTTACCATAACATCAAATTCTCATATCAATGTATGGTTCATGTTTATCAAAGAACTTGAATTTATTTTTCTTTTTCCTATCATCCATATCCACATTCACTGCATACCTAACATTTGAATAATGACTTGCAAAATCCTGATAAAGACAGGGAATAAGAAAGGTCTCAAATAAGGAAAAGGGTAAGAGACTATGCTAGAAAAGGGAAAAACACCAGTTGAACTTTAATTTACAGATTATGATTATAACTGACAATTTGTCAATAAAGGCAGAACTCTTCTACTCTTAATATCTGTTATATGAATGTCAATGTTTCAGAAAGAAAGGATGTTCCAGGAAGAAATTTAAGTGGTGGTCATAGGTTTGAGAAACATTTGGGAAAATGAAAAGATTGGTATGCTGCCTGTTTCTAAGATGTTTTCATGGACTAAGTCTGGGCTGTAGGAAGAGAAAAGATGATTGTTGAGATTGAGACCGGTAGAAGTAGAAGTAGAAATAGAAAGAACAGAAGATGTTAAAAGAACCTATCTAATAAACACCAGAAGAGGATTTTTAACCAGATATTTTTAAGACCCTCACAAATCATTAATAAATTGACATATAACCCAGGAGACATTATCAATTTTATAAACAGGCCAGACATAGGAGAGAGCCAAATCATCAATACGGATTCTCAACCTCACATTTCAATCAGGAAAATGTAAGATAAATTAATAATGAGATACCATTTCACACCTATAAGGATGTAAAAAACTAAAACATCTCAAATGCCAGTATAGATATACATAGAGGAAACTCTTACACATGTGAATATAAAAAGATGCATATGCCCTTTGACATAGCACATCCACTCCTGCATATTTATTTTAGAGAAACTCATGCTGATGTGCACAAGCTAACATATACTCTAGGGATTTTTATTCTTTACTTCCTTTTTTCTTTTTTTTACAATGCTGCTTATTATAGTGAAATAAAATAATTTTCTCTAGTCAAAGGAAATCATGCCCTCTTCAAACTATGGAATACTGTATAGCTGTTAAAATTAATGATCTAGAGTTTTATGTTTCAATATGGATAAAACTTAAATGTAATTTTGAGTGAAGAAAACCAAGCAGCAAATCATACATATAATATGAAAACATGTATGTAAATATTTTAAACTTATAAAACAATAGGATACAAATTTAATAGATGGATATATATGTAGTAAAAGTACAAAAACATGCATGGCAACAGGACATACCAACTTCTGGTGAGGGTTACCTTTGGGAGTGGGCATAGGGGGGAAAGTGAAAAGGAATGGGTTAGGAGGTACAGTTTTCTGTGATATTTTTGTCTCCTTAACAAAAAGAAAGCTGAGTGATGTGAAAAGCTCCAGTGATGTGATCTTGGCAGCAAGGTCGATTTTTAATCTCCAAAAAATTCCTCCTGAAAAATAAACAAATTAGGATAGCAAATGAAAAATCCATTGACAACATCTAAATAAAACTAGAAGGAAAGATATTTTCATAAACTTCACATTATGAACACAAATGATAAATCACCTATAGCAGCAGAATAAGAACATGATCGAACCTGGGTGGCAGGAATAGAGAGAAATGCATGGGGACAACCTACCTACTCCACAAACCAGGTTTTTAAAATTTTCCAAAAAAATACCACTTGTAAGAAATAAAGACCCTACATATTCTGGGTGGAAACATGGGAAGACTTATCTGAAAATGACCAGGGAAACTAGGAAAAGTCCCCAGAGTCTCCAGTTTGCAAGTGAATTAAGAAAACTGCCCACAGGTAGGAAAACCATCAAAAGTCTGAGCTAATTTCAATTTATAGTTAAGCGAGCATAGAATTAAGCCACCAGTTTACTTCCATTTGCAAGCTAAATGACAGAACAAGGAAGTATACAGAGAAACCTAGAATTAAAACATTCTATAGACAACTAATTTAATTTCTACAAGTCAATGTCTGAGGGGGAAAAACAGGAAGGGTAGAACTTCTCTGAACCAAGAGACTTATAAGATGTAATCAAATGAAAGTGGGGACCTTGTTTTGATCTTGATTCAAACAAATCAATGGACACATTTTCCAGACCATTCATAATTTGATTTTGGGCTTGGTATGAGATGATAGCAAGGAAACATTGCCAATTTTATATGTGATAATAATACTTTTGCAAAGGAAAATGACCATAATTTTTAGAGATTTATATTGAATCACGTAGGAGTAAAATTATGCTGCCTGATATTCGCTGTAAAATACATAAAGAAGGAAAAAAGAAATTGCATTAAAAAAAACAGGTTAAGTTATACAAAGCTACATTAATTAAAACAATGTAGTACTAGAATAAAAACAGATATATAAACTAACGGCATAGAACAGAGAGTCCAGAAATAAACCCTTTTGCGTATGGTCAAATGGTCTGCAACAAAGGTGCCAAGACTACACAATGGGGAAAGGAACAGTCTCTCCAACAAATGAAATTGGGAAAACTGGGTATTCACATGCAAAAGAATGAATTTGGATCCTTACATTAGACCATATATCAAAAAAAATTAAGTCAAAGGGGGTTAAAGACCTAAGTGTAAGACAGAAAACCATAAAACTACTAGAAGAAAACATAGTTGGAAAGCTTCATGACATTGAATTTGGCAATGGTTTTTTGATATGAGACCTAATGTACAGAAGCAAAAATAAGCAAGTGACACTATATCAGATTTTAAAGCTTCTGCACATCAAAGAAAACAGTCAACAGAGTGAAAGACAACCTTAGGATGGGAGAAAATATTTGTAAATTGTATATCTGGAGTTTTATATTCAGGACACATAAAAGACTCCTATAACTCAACACCAACCACCAACACAACAAAAAACAGCTCCGTTTAAAAATGGGCAAAAAACTTGAATGGACACTTCTCCAAAATAAGCAAATGGCCAACAAGCATATGAAGAAATGTTCACCTAAAGAAATCATTAAAGAAATAAAACCTGAAATCCCAAAGCAAGATCACTTCACACACATTAAGATGGCCACTATCACAAACACAGAAGAGAACTAGCACTGGTGAAAATGTGAAGATATTAGAAGCCTTGTACACCTTTGATGGGAATGTAAAATGGTGCAGCCATTGCAGAAAAACAGTATAGAGATTCCTCAAAACATTAAAAATACAATTATCATATGGTTCAGTGGTCCCACTTCTGTATATATTATATATATATATACACACAAAAGGACTGAGAGCAGAATCTCGAAAGGTATTTGCACACCCATGTTCATCAAAGCAGTATTCACAATAGCCAGGAAATGGAAGTGATCCCAATGTCTATCAACCAATGAATGTATAAATAAATTGTGGGAAATAGATATATGGTAATAATAGTGTGAAAAAGGTGGAAATCCTGCCACATAGTACAACATGGAGGAACCTTGAAGACATTATGCTAAGTGAAATAAGCCAGTCATTAAAAGACGATTACTGTATGGTTCTACTTTTCTGAGGTATCTATAAAAGTCAAATTCATAATAATAGAAAATTGAGTTGTGGTTACCAGGGCTGGGGATATAGAGGAAATAGAGGAATGAGAAATTGTTCGAAGAGCGTAGAGTTTCATTTTGCAAGATGAGAAAGTTCTAGAGACCCGTTCCATGTGCTATGGGATGTGTAATTCACTTAGCACTACTGAACTGCACACCTAAAAATGGTTAAGTTGGGGGGGTGCCTGGCTGGGTTGGTTGGTGGAATGAATGTGAGACTCTTGATCTTGGGATTATGAGTTCAAGCCCCATGTTGGGTATAGAGATTACTTTAAAATAAAATCTTTTAAGAAATGATTAAGATGGTAAATATTATGTGTCTTTTCACAATTAAAATGTAAATCAAAAATTGAATGAATGTGACAAAAATTTGGTAATTGTTTTATCTTGGTGATTGGTATATATTATACTAGTAATTTTGAGTTTATATCATATTTTTTCAGAAAAAAGAAATTTGAAATAAATATGATAGTGCATTAACACCTGTTCACTTAAGGCGGGGACTCATTGGGTGTTTTTGTGTGCTTGGAATATTTCGTGAGTCAGAAGTGATGACTATAGAAAATTGACAACATTGGACCTTAAGTCTATTCAGTTCGAGTCTATGGGTCCCAATTCCAAATTAGCATAGGAAAGGAAATCCTGTGCCAACCATCGTGACCAGTGGAGAAGATCACTTCAAACAGGACTGTATGAAGATGATGGGGTCAGTTCCCAGAAACGTGATCTGGGCTGTGAAGAAACTCTGAAAATGTTGACTATGGGCTGGAAGAGCAGGAAGGATTTTCACTGTAGATTAAAAAATCCGACACAGACAGGTAGTTAGGCCTGGATGTCTCTGGCTATCACAGTTGGATGACACTATCCACCTGTGCCACTAAGAAATCCTGAAACTCCTATGCTATTTTTTTTTCACTTTCTTGAGAGAGGAAACAAACAAACTTTTGCATTTTTATGCTTGCACCTTTCCAAGGTACCTACTACTATGCCATGATAGCTAAAGGTAATAAATGATCTTTTCTTTAGGAAATGCTAAAAACTTGTCAGTCACATTAATAACCCAGCAAGATGACTCGTGAGCTTTTACACAGTGCTATTTACTAACTACATAAAAAGAAGAAATTGAGTGATATTGTATTAGCAATGTAACGGGACAGATGGCAGCTCCACTTGTGGTGAACATAGCGCACTGTGTAATTTGTCAAATCACTAAATTGTACTCTTGAAACTAATCTAACGTTGTGTGTCAACTATATTCGAATTTAAAAAGAAAAAGCAAAGACTGATGATAACGTTAACATCAAAACAAAATTGCATTTCCTGGATCAAATAGGTCATAAATGACTACCAACCCCTATGACCGCTAATTACTGGGGAAATCTGCTCTAAAATTTTACACCGATCCTTTATTGTACGCTTTTTATGCTTTTGCATGGTTAGGAGAAGCTTCTGAATATGACCTATAAAGGTCTTTTAAAAAGTTTATTATTTACTGTTTATTTTGAAATACAGATTTATAACAAGTGGCTGTCGTGTAGAGTCCTTGGGGACCCTCATCTACTCTCCCCCAGGGGTAACATCTCGCATTCAGTATAGCACAATGTCAAAGGCAGGAAATTTGCAGCAAGACAATATTGCATATAGTTCTGTGTCACTTTGTCACTTGCGCAGATTCCGGTAACCAGCACTGCAGTCAAGATACAGGATTCTTCCGTCAGCTCAAAGGCCTACTAGTGTCCGAATAAAATGTAGAAACCTTTCTCTTTTCTTTCTTTTCCTTTTATTTACTAGTTTCAAAATGCCAAGTCAGACTCTTCCGTCCTCCAGCATCAAATGTGGGAATCTTGCCTCCCTTTCAGTTCCTTGACTTTTTTTCACTTGTAATAGAATTGTCCTAAATCCTACCTCTACGTATGTTGAGATCCGCATCAGAAAAATGTTGGACTTTCCACAGATGCTGCAAGAAGGAACTGCCTTCCTGCTGATGGGTAGCGACAGCTCCCCAGCTGGCCTCTTGCTTCACCTCGGTGGGGATGGGATGGTGCCTCACGACTGCCAGGTGGGGACAGAAGCCCAGGTTCCCGGCGACTTCCACCCACGCTGGCAGGAGAGGCTCGCCACTGGTGAGTGAGGCTGAGTCCCACCCCCGCTGTGACCTCTGTCCCCCTGGGGCAGCCTGGCAGGGGCAGCAGCTGAGGGCGATGGGACCTGAGCCGCATCTGTCCCCCGCTGTGCTTCTGCACCAGGACAGTTATTATCTAAGAACTTTTCATCTGGCTAACTTGTCCCTTTTCTTGCCCTTTGCTAGAAAGAACTGTATTTGGGGGGTTTTATCCGGTCAGTTCCCGTGGCCTTTCCAGATGTGGCCTCTCCAACACCCAGTCCATAGGCTGGAGTCAGAGGGGAAACCCGGGGAGCAACACGGCCTCTTGGGCTCCCAAGGCCGCAGGGGGTCAGCCGCCCCCTCTTCACCTCCCAGTCGGCTTTCCTGCGTGTTTTCTGTATCGTGTCCAGGACTGTTACCTGAACTCAGGGGAAGGACTGGGGAGAAGTGCTTCTACTCCGTAGTGGTCCAGAACCAGACACCTCGTGAGGTTTTAGAACTTCATGAAGGTTAACTTTGTTCCAGGCATTTTTTATTTGATTAAGCATTAAGCAGCGTTTAGTAAACTGTTCTTTGTCATCGCGTCGAGGACAGAAAGGGGCATGAGTTACGTGCAGGAAGCACCCCACACCAGCTCTGAAAGCTGAACTAATAAACTCAGCATGTGGTGACTAAGATCAGCCACCCGAGAAGTCCTCTTCTAAGAATAACGTGGTTTCCTTTGGAAACCAGGAGCCACAGGGCTTGCCTGCGGCCTACACACGTACCAGAGCAACTGAAGGAAGACATGAGTGAACTGATTACTAATGTGAAACCTCAAAAGGGGGAAGGCTCCAAACCCAATTTTAATAATTTCCATTTCAACATCATGAAGTGAGAAAATGCCCTGAACCGAGGAAAGGACTTCCCAATATTGTATTCTTAGACACCCTCTCCTTAGACAGAAAAACGTCCTCACTGGGCTCGCGTAAGTTGACTAACTCATTCCTTTTGTTCTGATTCCACGAAGAGAAGTAACTGTGCACTTATCTATTGGACTCCATGTCAAGTTCTCAGAGGAAATGAGCTGAGCAGAAGACTGAAACATCTGAGACCTGTGGCAACTCTGTTTCTCAGTATAATTCTTTAAATTGGCCTTCTCACCAGTATCTCACGAGGAGTGATAGGAGTGATTAGTGTGAGCCAGACCTTCAAGGCTGAGAAGTAGATGATGAAAAGAGGGGCCCAGAGCAACTTACCATCTCCTTCTGAGGCTCAGATGACCTTCCTAAGCACTATCTCTAAACTCCTTAAATTATTCCCGTTAAGTTGTATATATATTATATATAATATATACATGGGGTTTTATCTGGTCAGTTCTGTATATATATATAAGAATTACAGAGAAAAAACATCCTTCAAGATTAATATTCAAAAAGAGTATGTTCCCCAAAGGTAATCTGACAATTTGGCAGCAATCATTCTTCCATTCAACAAATATTCACAGAGTGCCTTGGACTGTCTGTCTCAGGTTTCAGGATAGATCGGGAAAGGCGGCAGACAAAACTGTCTGTGGCACTTACGTTCTAGAGAGTGGAGGCAAGACAGAAGCAAGACATATGAGGCGTAAGGATGTTAGGAAGGGACACGTGCCATGGAAGAGAAGAGGTAGAGCAGGACTTGGAGAGAATGGAGGTTGGGTGGGAAATGGGTAGGATGTAATGGAAAATACAACAGTCCATCGAGGGAGTGAGATTTTGCACGGTTGAAGGAGATGGGGATGTAACAAGGAAATCTTGAAGCGTGGATGTAACAGGACATCTGAGGAGAAAGCCCTGAAAGAGAAAGGGATGGAAAAGACGGCCTCAGAGAGGTAGGGAGGGCACACAAGACAACGGGGACATGTTTTGTCCATCTTTGAAACTGGGTCTTGTGCAGACACAGGAAGCCACTGAATATATTCTTTAGCCTTTTGTTTTGATACAATTTCAAACTTACAGCAAAGTGAAAAGTATAAGGAATAGTTTATTTACATTAACTGAATGTTTACATTTTCTCCCAATTGTTTTTGTCATTTGCATTCTCTGGGTAGATAGATAGATGACTTTTTTTTTTTTATTCTGAATCATTTGACAGTGAAATGGAGACAGTTGTGACCCTTTACCACTGAATAATTCCATGAATGTTTTCTAAAAACAAAGGCATTCTCTCTTTCTCCCCCCACAAAAATAAATAAATAAATCTTTATTAAAAAAGAGGGAAGGGTGCCTGGGTGGCTCAGTTGGTTGAGCACCGATTCTTGGTTTCTACTCAATTCGTGATCTCCCGGGCTGTGGATCAAGCCCTGCATCTCACTTCACGCTCAGCGGCGGGGCGGGGGTGGGGGGTGCCTGCTTGAAAGAATCTCTCCCTCCCTCTCCCCACCCTGCACTCTCGTGCATGCACATGCCCTCTCTCTCTCTCTCAAAATAAATAAATCTTTTAAAAAGATGAAAACAAGGACATTCTCTAGCTTAACTACAGTACTATTATCAAAATCAGGAAAACATATTGATAAACTGTTATCAAATCTATAGCCTATATTCAAATTTATCGATTTTCCCAATAATATTCTGTAGAGCTTTATTTGTCTCTGTCACAGCCCTGGAATCATTCTTTTTTTTTCCTTTGAGAAGTCTAGGTTCCTTTTTTTGAATTTAAGTTCAACCAACCAACATATAGTACATTATTAGTTTCAGGTGTAGAGATCAGTGATTCGTCAGTTGCATATAACACCCGGTGCTCATATCACATGCCCTCTTTAATGCCCATCACCCAGTTACCCCAGCCCCCAGCCCTTCTTCCCCTCCCCCCCACAACCCTCAGTTTGTTTCCTGGAGTTAAAGGGTCTCTCGTGGTTTGTCTCCCTCTCTGATTTCTTCCTGTTCAGTTTTCCTTCCCTTCCCCTATGATCCTCTTTGCTGTCTCCTATATTCCACATGGGAGTGAAACCATGTGATAATTGGTTCTCTGATTAACTTACTTTGCTTAGCATAATACCCTCCAGTTCATCCATGTCAATGTGACTGGTAAGTATTCGTCTCTTCTGATGGCTGAGTAATATTCCTTTGTGTATATAGACCACACCTTCTTTATCCATTCATCTGTCAATGGACATCTGGGCTCTTTCCATAGTGTGGCTATTGTGGACATTGCTGCTGTGAACATTGGGGTGCAGGTGTCCCGGCGTTTCACTGCATCTGTATCTTTGGGGTAAATCCCCAGCAGTGCAGTTGCTGGGTCATAGGGAAGATTTACTTTTAACTCTTTGAGGAACCTCCACACGGTTTTCCAGAGTGGCTGCACCAGTTCACATTCCCACCAACAGTGCAAGAGGGTTCCCCTTGCTCCACATCCTCTCCAACATTTTTTGTTTCCTGACTTGTTAATTTTCACCATTCTCACTGGTGTGAGGTGGGATCTCACTGTGGTTTTGATTTGTGCTTCCCTGATGCTGAATGATGTTGAATGTCTTTTCATGTGTCTGTTGGCCATTTGTATGTAAGAAGTCTAAGTTCCTTTTAATGCAAAATGATAAATAGAAATCAAGGTCTAAGTATTAGGTGTGCTCAATGCTGTCATAACTTTTAGATAATCTCAGTGAACATATGTAGTATATTACATGTGCATGTAAACACACATGTATGCCTATATCTATAATCACTTCTAAATTTATTTAACTAGATAGGTAAATATTAAAAATCATGAGCTTATATTGATAGTTTCCATTTCCAATTCAATGCCATTGTTTCTTCTTTCTATGTTTGTAACTTCCTCTTAAAATACTGCTCCCATTACTTTTAATATATTTACTCATTTGTTTAAGCAAGCTTTAATATTACTAACCCATATCATCACAAAAAGCTAACCCATTAACTGAAGTTCAGTAATTGTTTAAATTTTTTTAAGGTAAAATTACATGCAATGAAATACGTAACTCTTATGTGTACAACTTAATAATTTTTGACAAAGCTTATGCCTGTATAATCTTCAACCCCTCTACTTCTGCTAAACATGTAATGAAACCAGCCAGGGAAAGATCAAGAACATACGCTAAGAGGTTATTATAATGACAGACCAGAGAGTTTTATTTATTTATTTTTAAGATTTGCTTTTTAAGTCATCTCTATACCCAATGTGGGGCTCAAACTCACAACCCCAAGATCAAGAGTTGCATGCTTTACTAACTGAGCCAGCTAGGTTCCCCCCCAGAGAATTTTAGTAGATCAAGGAGAGGGGTAAGGACATGGGGGCTGGATAGAGAAAAGGAGATAGAAGTGGATTTGAGATCCATGTGGGTTTGAAGGACAACATGGGACATTTTCTTCTGATGTGTGTTATCTCTGTGACAACAGAGTGACACAATAGAGGTTTGTTATCAAAATATGAAAATATATTGAGAATTCATTTGCTTTTGAATAATCCTAATGGCTTCTTTTCCCTGGGAACAACTTTCTTGGGGCCACTTGTAGATTGGGGCATGCATTTATAAATTGCTTTCTACATTTGCTAATCTTAATATGAGTATATGAAATAAAAGAGAACACAAAACTTATCTTATGGTTGTTATTATTTAGTTTAGATGGCAATTCAGCCCTTCCTAGAAGGATGCCATTCAGCTTTAGAATTTTAACGAACAAACGCATCACATTCTAATGAGAGACTCTTGTCCTGAAGATGAACTGAGACATTATAAGGTCCTTTTTAAATTTTGCATCCTGAAATAATTATAGTCAAGTTATAAAGATCCCTCCAAGAATGTAATGTGAAATATAACTGTTTTCTTCTGTCTTGCTTAGGAGTGGACAGTATTAATTTTTCCAATTTAAACAGAAATAATATGTCAAGATCTCTTTATGAAGCCAACAGATTCCATTCCAAAATTTCCATATAGGTTATTTAGTTTTAGACTTCAGCTAATAGAAAATATTTGCCTTGCTTACTTTAATATATACTAAAATATGTACATATTCATAGTCTTAATTTCATTTATGTGATTCATATCATCCATATGAAAAATCCATCACAGATAATCCATGACTGGAGCTGCTATAAGTAAAAGTAAATTGTTGTCACTCACAACATGTAATTTCAACCTAGAGTTTACTGACAATAATTTTTGCTGATGTAGTCTCTTTATTGCTTTATTAAGGAAACTTTTATATTTGCATGACCATATGCTTGTATTTAAGATAGCCATTAAAAAAAGGAATGGTGCATGGACAGCTGGTATATTTTCTAAGGGGAGCTTGGATTCTGTAACCTGAGGAAGTTCATTGAATCTCTTTATAGTTCACATCTCAACTGATAAAATGGGGTGATGCACGCTCAGTGACCTGACCTATTGAGTTTAGACATTTATTCAAAAGCAGATTCTTTTTTTTGATACAACATAGTATTTGGTTATTTCATTGCTCTATATGTATATAGAAAAGTATATAGAAAGGTAAAGTATATAGAAAAAGGGAACAAAGGTGAAATAAATGTATCACTTTTCAATTGTATGGCTCAAATGTCCTAGTAATTATAATTGAGATATAAACTGGAAGGTTTAAAAAATTTATTTTTTTCTCAGACAGACTTTCCAAAATTCTTTTATGCTCTAAAGCCTCTTTTTGTTGAGTGTGGTTTTTCTATTATTAATAAATACATTCACTGAACTTCAGCAAACAAAGGGGTGAGACAGTGGAGTTAGGAAGATATGCTTACTGGTGACTGTGGGCAAATTTTGTTAATCTTTTTCAATCTCAGATTTCTTACCTGTAAATTGGAGGCAACAAAATCTATCTTGAAAAGATTGTAATGAGAATTAGGACTAAAATGTAAAGAATTTAGTATTACTGAGGAAAGAGAAGGGACATAATAGAACATCTTCACCATTATGTCCTAGAGTCAGGGAGCCTGTGTTATCTCTCTGATATCTGAGTAGACTCGGCCAACTTTTGCTTTTCACCAGTAAAAAGCAATGCCTGTTTTAGCTATTTCAGAGTTATTAATAAAGTGAAAAAATAATGAAATTATCTTTGTTTATTTTAAAATGCTATAGAAATAAGTGAAATTAATGTTTTCTAAAGTTCTACTGGAGTTTTGAAATCACTAGGTTTTTTTTTTTGTATTTTAATGGAGTTGCTTAGGTTGAAATTTTAAGAAATTACAACATGTCAAACATACACAGTCAAATGAGCAGTCTTTGTGTCATTCTCCATTGCTTTTTTTTTTTGTTTTGTGTTTCTTAAGCTTTTTAAAATTAGTTTCAGAGCTAGAATTTATTGATTCATCACTTACACATAACACCCTGTGCTCATCACATCACATTCCCTCCTTAATCCCCATCATCCAATTCCTCCATCCCACTTACCTCCCCTCCAGTAACCCTGTTTGTTTCCTAGAGTTCAGCATCTCTTACGATTTGCCTCCCTATCAATTTTCATTTTATTTTATTTTTCCTTCCCTTCCCTTATGTTCCTCTGTTTTGTTTTCTAAATTCCACAAATGAGTGAACTCCTATGATATTTGTCTTTCTCTGACTGACTTATTTCCCATAGCATTATACACTCTAGCTCCGTCCATGTTGTTGCAAATGGCAAGATTTCATTCTTTTTGATGGGTAATATTCCATCGTCTGTCTATCTATCTATCTATCTATCTATCTATCTATCTATCTATCTATCTATCATCTATCATCACATCTTCTTATCTTCTTTGCTTTCTCATGTGGCTGATAAGCAGCATCACTAGAGTTGACCTGAGGCAGAACTAAGACTAGTCACTCTCAGCTGCCTCTTGGTGTCCCTGGCCTCCCCTATGACACCTGCTGCCTGAGATTCCCTATTTTCATGCTGAATTTCATCTTCTTTCTCATTGCCTCTATAAGTTACATTTTAGAAAAAGCAAAGATGAAACTAAATTATTAACTGTAAGCATTAAAAAAATGAGTCGTGACATAAAAAAATGTCCTTTTAATATTTTTTGCAGCACATGATCATAAATATGGTCACTTTTGTAATAAATATTAGAGGGACTTATCTATTTATTCCCATATCCCATTCAATATCTTTAAGAAGCCCAACCTGTTATATTTGTATTAGCTTTCTCTTCTTCTATTATTTGTCAATGGCTTTACATGTGTGTTTTAAAATTATGTGACTTTATTTTCATGAAACTTTGCATCTGTTGCAAGATTTGTAATCGTACTTGTCACTATATTTATTTGACATTATCTTAGCATTACATTATCAGATGTTCATGATATTTGGCAATCAGCAAGAAACAGATAAAACACTGTACATGATGGGAGAAAACAGAAGGTAGTGATTAAGTCAGCAGTGAATATGTGTGTGTTATTAAGACTTTTGCATCCTTATACGGACTACAACTGCAGAGAGTCAAGATATACAGAAGATTACTTATAACCTATGAGACAAGCACTACTATTATCTTCATTTCACACAGGAGAAAACTAAGTCTTAGCCATTAAAAACCATTAAATACATAATTATGTGGTCAAGACCATTAATTTTGCATGAATTCAGAAAAGGATATTGAGTCATACAACGAGAGAAGATGGGGATGATAGAGATAATTTAGTAATGTCCAAGGCAGGTAAACTGATTGTCCCAAACCACATAATCTCTTAGTGACAGAGATGAGTTTTAAAACTACAGCTCCTTGCTTTTTCTAAAATGAATTTGTGACAAAATTAGAAAATTTATATCTTAATTGTGAGATTCGAACTGTTTGATAATGTACATCGTGAAGTGAGCCCCAACTGGATGACATGAACTTGATACTACAATGACGCAGAAGAGGTGGGGAAAAAATAGGATGATTTGGCCTTTAAACTTGTCTATATGGAAGCTTTATTTTTTTTTAAAGATTTTATTTATTTATTCATGAGAGACAGAGAGAGAGAGAGAGAGGCAGAGACACAGGCAGAGGGAGAAGCAGGCCTCATGCAGGGAGCCTGATGTGGGACTCAATCCCGGGTCTCCAGGATCATGACCTGGGCTGAAGGCAGCACTAAACCGCTGAGCCACCCGGGCTGCCCTATATGGAAGCTTTGGTGTGTATCAGACACTGTTGGGTCCTGCGGATACCAAATTAATGAGTAACTCATAGACTGTTAGGGAACAGAGAAACATTTACCAACAAGGATGCTATAATGTAGTAAGTGCAATTTGAAAGGCAAATCACACAATGCTGTGGACACTCACAATGGAGAGGAATTAATTCAGCCTGAGAGATTTCTATTGATCTTGTTGTGGTGTTTCACAGAAGAGATGAGATTTGAGTTTAGAAGGCATCTAAGGGGCTGAAGGCTATGCCAATCAGAAAGAACAGCAAAGGTATGAGGTAGCATACAGTAAAGTGTGTTAAGGGAAAAGCAAGAAATTCAACAAAACTCTAAATATTCATGCAAGAGCCTCAGAAATGTATTTTGAAGAATTCTTAGATTGTGAAAATTGCAGAACCATTCTGTTCAGAAAAGCCTTGCTAATTTCAAAGTTAGCTTAAATAAAAAAATCTTTTAGAGTTCTTTTCCATTCTTCTGGTGTCAGCATTGGCAGCCCCACCAGTGACACTTACATTTTAATAATTGTTGCAAGCTATAAGCGTTGACCACCTGCGACTAACCACAAATTCTCATCATGTAAATGTATTCTGCCTATATGTCTTTGAAGAAACGTCTGAACGTTGCCAGACTATTTGCATTTCAGTTATGAATGAAATTCAATAAAAGGTTAAGAAACTTTTATTGAAAGTTTAGCACTGACTAAACATGAACTGATGCAATGCAAATCTTTCTGGTTCCATAAACAAAAGCTCAGGCTTGGATTTGAGGATTGTGAATCTGGTAAGGAGTAAAATTTAGTTTTCTAAGAAAAGAGATTACCTGAAATGTTGGGATTCTATGGAGTCAAAAATAACCCTCTCCTGAGTTTGTAAAATAAGACACATAAGACAGATGGACATTTCTTTAAAAAAAAAAAAGTTGTATTACTGATAAACTGTTTAAAGATAATGATTTAAATTTACAGTCAAAATAATTTTCCAATACTTTATCCCAAGGTTGCATAGACTGATCTCCCAAGTCACCAGCATAGCTGGACACTACACAGCCCTCCGCTAGGAGAGAGAAAATCAGATGTTGTTTGTTCATTCTAAAAATATAATAAAAAAAATAAAAAAATAAAAAAATAATCATACACCTATTATGTGCTAGGCAATAGAGATATGGTGTTGAATAATTTCTGTGCTCATAATGTTTGACTGAAGTGAATAGGTGATTTCAGTATAGCATAATGATGAGATATAGGGCACTAAGAGAGAACAGAAGGAGCCCAAAGCCTTAAGGGATATTTTCTATGGGATATCCAAGATATGCCTTGAAGGAAGAGTAATAGCTTTCTAGTAAAAAGGAGTGTTCTAGACAAAAAAATGGAGTGTCTGAGGCATAAAGAACCTTCTTTAGGTGATTGGAGAATATGAATGCACAGAGAAATGGGGAAAAGAAGAAAGAAGAGAAAAGGAGTATGGAAAGGCAGGAAAAGTTGGTAGAGGACAGTTCAGGAGGGCTTTGCAAGCAATTTTAGGTACTTCCCATTGGATCTCTCTGAAAGTGAAATAATAGTAAACTGAATGGTTTCCAGCTGGAGAATGATGTGTTACTTCAGCCACTTTGTGAACTCTATCAGGAAAGATGCCAAGAGGATGACGATTTGGGAGACTTGAACATCAGTAGAGGCAGGAAGGTTGGAGAGAGGTAGACAGATTTGAGAAGCATATAGGATGTGCCATCAAGAGGAACTAGTAGCAGGTTAGCTGAAGAAGGAGGAGTCAAGCCCAATGCCGCTCTTCTCTGGCTTAAGTGGAGAGGTGATGTGCCATTCTCTAATCAAAGAAGGATAAGGGTGGGTAGAGGGTGACTTAGAGTGATGATAATGAGTTAATTTAGATTGATGAGTTTAGGGTATCTAGGGTTCATTACTGGCGGTAGGATATACAGAAAAATGAAACATGAATATAATCTGGGCTGGAGATAAAGATTTGAAGAACATTAACAAGATGATAAGTTGACCCAGGCGTTGATGCTGCAAAACCTAAAATGGGAGATATAGAAATGATTTTGAACAACAGATCCTTTGGAAAGTGATTATTACAAAAGATTCAAGTGTTCCCCTTGGGCAGTTCCAAAGCAATCTACATTTAGTCCATATTATGGGCTACAGTTGCAACTCTTTGCCATGGATTTATTTGTTATGGATTTGTTTGCTTTTCTCAGTTACAGCTGGAAGAGATTTTCTCCCATGTTCATCTTTGCCCAGTATATGATTTGGAGCAGCTCAATGCAATTAGCAACTTCAGTTCAAATACTGCCAGGATTGGAAGAGCAAAGTGTGACATGTCCTACAAATTAAAATGCATTGCTAAAAAAAAAAAATGCATTACCAAGTGTCTTCAGGGTGCCTTGGCTCTGTGTGATTAGCTACCCCATTCATCATGTGTTCATGTAGAATTTTACTATTCTGTCTTTAGAGAACACAGGTGCCCAATAATGAAGATGTAACTGAGTTAGAGGATTCTATTTCTGGAAGAAAACTTAGAATCTACTAAGGCCAAACCTCATTCAAGAATCATATATCTTAGAAAAACATTAAAGGCTACTCGGGGCAGTTTGTCACTGTGGGTCAAGATCTATTAGCGGGCGGTGAAGTTACTTTGGTAGGTTACTACTCGCCTGTTTTAAGAACTGAAATAAAATACAATAGAGTAAAATAGACTAGACTAGAAAATACCAAAGCACGTCACACATAGAACAGGTAAATATTATTTTGTAGAACAAGAAGCATGGATAGGAATAGAGAAGTAAGGCATTTTAGTGACAATAGCAACCTGAGTCAATGTGGGAAAGTAAGAAAAAATGAGGAAATGTGTGGGGAATGTCAAGTGGTTTGTGATAGTTCTTGTTGAATATAAATGTAGACGACTTATGAGAGATAAAACTGGACCATTCCTGGAGCCCATATTGCACTGGGTCATGAAAACCAACAAAGGAATTAATATGTTGTTCAATAGGCAACAGAGAATCATGGAAGATTTCTGATCAGGGCATCAACATGATAGAAAGCTTGAGGCTAGAGCTGTATGGAAGGTCATCTTGCACAGGGACCAGCGCGTGTCTGTAGCAATCACCCCACATAAGGAACTCAAAGCTCTATGTGCCAAATTTCTTCCTGACTCGGGGCTTTCTACAGAATGTTTCCTTTCCTCAGATGCTCGCCACCACAGCTACTACCACCTTATGCTTCAGTTATTTACTTCTAGTCTTTCAGGCATCAGCGAAGTTCCCTCTCTGAGGGTAACTTCCTGACCCTCAACACCTGGTTAAGATTTATATCCCACTTACAGTCAAATAACTAATGTGCGATTATTTAGCGTCTGTATCATCTAGTAGAATGTGAGGTCCACAGCGGAGGGAATTTGTCTTGTTCAAAGCAATTAGTGTGGTGCCTCTGACATAAAGTAGGTATCTATTAGGACCAAGGAAGGTTCAATGGGAGGAAGTGACATGGAACTGAGTTTGGGGGGATAAATTGGAGTTTTCCATGTGGGAAACATAATGGGGAGAGCCACTCTAGGTGACAGTTCTTCAAGATCAGAAAGTAGGACATAACATGATGTTTAGGGAGACCTACCATAAGTGTGGAATTTCTGGAGAATTTCAGGAAGCAGAGGACAACAAATAAGGCTGGAGAGGTGGGCGGGAGAGGGTTGCCTACTCCCCTAAGGAGCTGAGACCTGGTTCTGAAGGGAACACGGAAGCACAGCAAGCAGGAGGGGTGGGCGGCATAAATACAAGATCAGACTTCGTATTAGAAATACTGTGAAGCAGGTAGAGTGAGGGGGCGAGCTAGAAGCAGAAAGATGGATTAGGAGGCCACGCGATCAGCCAGGCAAGAGATTATGGGACTAATTTAAGGCAGTGATAGCGGACACAGAAGGAAAAGGATCTGTGAATGCTGCAGAACTTGGAGAGGCCCTGGGGGCTGGGGAGAGAGGGGGGGCAAGTAGGGTCTTTTCAAGTTTCTTGACTTACAACATCAGATGACTAAAGGACGGATGGGACAACCAACCAAGGGAGACGAGGACCTCAGAGATGAAGAGGGTGGATCCCATTTGCAGCGTGGGTCATTAGGGGCAGCCCGACTTGCTGTGTAAAAAGTGACATGTTCCATGATGCCGGGTCTCCACTAAGGAAATTGTTTGAAGCTCATCCTGGAAACAAATAGGTGTGAGTGAAATCACTGAGAAAGAACAAAGCAAAGCTCTGAGGTCTGAGTATAGAATCTTGGAGATCGATGATAGCGGGGGTGGGAAGAAGGGGAGCCAGGGAAGTAAAATTATTATTATTTTTTTTTTCAGGGAAGTAAAATTAATGTGACCAGAGAGACAGGAAGACATTCAGCCAACGCATCGCACATCACAGGGACAACCTCCCCGTGACCGCCTTCGGGCAAGTTCGTGCTTGTGTGTGCTTCCCTGCTCAAGCCAGGTGTTTCCTACACTGGGAAGCCTTCCTTGGTGGCCCTTTTCAATGTAAATGTTCCTTGTCCTTTGTCACCAGCTGCTATGTGTGTATAATGTGCATTTTATAGACACTATCCCTCACGTTTCTGTCTGAACATCCACCCCGATGCTCGACTGTAAGCATCTTGAGGACTCGAATAATGTGTCATCCCATTTCCTATAGAAGATGCTTAACAAATGTTTGTTGAATAGAACACTTTGGGAGACACTGGGTACCATTTAGACTCCCTCAGAAAGGGCCAGGACAAATTCCATCGAATTCCATCCCCACTTGACATTCCCAGAGTACAGTCATTTGCAGTTCTTGCAATACCTCATGTTGATCTCTTTTCCTGGAAAACTCATCTCCTATTAATTGCCTAGTGAAGTCCTACTAATCTTCTTTCAGAGCCCAATTACACCTTCCAGGACACCCTTGTCACTGTCAGCCCAGACCTCAAACCATCATCAAACCCTCAGACACGAAAGTTAATCATCCCTCTTCTGTACAAACTCTGTCTTATTTATATTTACGATTGCTATTTTATTTTATTTTATTTTATTTTATTTTATTTTATTATTTTTTGCACTGACCACACACTCTGGTTCTCATGTGTTTATCTCTACGTCTCACATCCTAGACTGTGCGCTTCTTGAGGGAAAAAACAGTCTTGAGGCTCAGTCGGTGGAGAGTCTGCCTTCAGCTCAGGTCATGATCCCGGGGTCCTGGGGTCAAGCCCTGCATCTGGCTCCCTCTGCTCAGCAGGGGACCTGCCTCTCCCTCTCCCTCTGCCTGCCGCTCCCCCTGCCTGTGCTCTTTCTCTCTGTCAAATAAATAACTAAAGTCTTGAAAAGAAAAGAAAAGAAAAGAAAAGAAAAGAAAAGAAAAGAAAAGAAAAGAAAAAAAACAACAACGACTCAAAGACCTGTGGCTCCAGCAGCTAGCACAGAAGCCAGCGCATGGTGAGTCCTTGGGAACTGGGTTTGAATCTGAAGGTTCACATCTTGAGGCCATCCCGTGGGCTCCCGCTAGAGGGCACTAGCAGCTCAATCAGCCTGGAAGAGCTTGGGGTGTTTCCACAGGCTGAGACTTAGGGTCAAGGCCACTGGTAAAGGTACCAGGACTCCAGCCCGGGGTCTGCATTCCACCAGGGCAGCAGGACAGAGAGTGGTTGCTCTTGCTTCTGCCTCGGCTTCTCTGCTCTGAGTACCCTACTGGATTTCTAACCCCCCCTTGGCCTCCATGCTCCCTGACGTACAATGTGTTCTTACGGCCCCAGGTGGGTCTAAGGAACAGCTCTAGTCAAGTCTTCTGAGCATCTTGTACAAGGCCCCGGGCACTTGCCTGACTCGCCTTTGCAGTTCTGTCCTGACCCTGATCCTCTCTTGCTCCTACAAAGTCTCAAGAAATGTTTGTTGAACTGTCAAGTCATGATTTCTCCACCAGAGGCCATTAGGTAGGGGACAGACCTGAGACCAGTCATGAGTTCCAAATGACCTGGGCAGGATAGAGGAGAGCAAAAATGAGGAGACCCTGAGGTCACGCTAAGATTTGTGGTGTGAATGCCCACTTGACTACGGAGGAGCTGGAGCCTTATCTGACCTGTGACTGGTTCTACCGTTCAATCCCGGTGTGAAGTCATTCCATTCTGAAGGTGCTATTTTAGTTTATCAAAAATTAAATATGTTCTCCCCTCCCAAATTCCACTGGAGAAGTATATCTGTCCTACTAAGATACTTTTATCAAGTTCAACAGCCTTCTTGTCAAAAGTTTGTTGCAGTTAGTCACTCGGAGAATTATAAATATCTTTAGCCTCAGATGTGGTTGTGTTGGAGGAGGGGAGGGTGAAAAGTGCGGAGAAGGGTGGCAGTTGGCTTTGTAAAAGCCATGGCCATACTAAGTGGTTTGAATTGCTTCTATTGTTCTTCCCCATGGGTCTGAGGTTTACTGGACGTGCTGACCTGAATGCCGATGGCCCCATGGTGGTAAAGTTGTGGGGGATGGTTGGTGTTTTTCTTGGTCCTTGTGTTCAGATTGTTTTTCCTGCAAGGGGCGGTGGTATTTCTCTTGAAGAACTATTAATAACTTATTTTCATCTTGTAAACAGTGTGCGTAACTGATGGTGTTTCCTTCTTCGCAATGGTTGTGTTTGTGCAATGGCTGAAAGTTTTGTGTCTCACGTCTAGGAGACTCATTTTTCCAACTGAATAAAAATAGCAACCATTATTGAATACTTCCTATGTTCCAGGCGCTGAACCTATGTGCACCCAATCCTCCCTACTTATAGTAATTTACGAATTAAGTTCCATTTTTTATCTCCATTTTACAGATAAAGAAAACTGAGCCTGGAGAAGTTGAGCAAAGTGCCCAAGGGTTGCTCAGCCTTAGTTCTTTGTGATGCCAAGGTTTGGGTGGCAGGTATGACATTAGATGCATATAAAATATCTCATTTATTTATTTAATATTATTTTTTCTAAGATTTTATTTATTTATTTATTTATTTATTTATTTATTTATTTATTTAGGAGAGAGAATGAGAAAGCAGACGAGTGGGGTGGGAGGCGGGAGGGGAGGAGCAGAGGGGGAAAGAGAGCAAGGAGGAATGAATGAATGAATTTTCAAGTAGGCTCTGCACTCAGCACACAGCCTGCCCTGGGTCAGATCCCAGCACCCTGAGTCCTCGACCAAGAGCCGAAACCAAGCATCAGTCTGACATTCAATGGACTGAGGCCCCCAGGCACCCTTCATTTATTTATTTTTATAAAATTAACCAAAATTGTTCTCTAAGTTTGTTTCTCCTGGGTCGTAGGAAATTCAGCCTGAGTCCCTATTGGAACTGAGCGTACCAGGATGCTGTGCTGTGGTCCTCGAGTTAGTTGTAGGTAGTACGCACGGTCGGAGAGACAGTCACTGGTCTACTGACTGAGGACCAGTGACAGTCTCGCTGTCCCGGACTATAATCTGATCCTTCTGACCCGACCACGCTCCTGCTCCATCTCACAGTTGAGGCATCCAAGGGCATCCTTGGAGTTTGGAACTCTAGTGCCCAGGGTACCACTCTCATGGCACATCAGAGAGACACTCCACCACCATGTGCCACCTTCCTAGAAGGCTGTTTTCATACTGAAGAATGTGTGGTCCCTGACTTTGGCCTTTTTCCTGAGTTTCTCAAAATTCCTCTCTACTCTCATCCTCAGGGTAAAAGTAGTGTAGTTTTTCAACAAGCTCTCACTTCACACTAAGAAGAGTCCTTCACTTTAAGTATCTTCTGTTTTCCACCCTGCAAAAATCCCAGAGGCTAGGAAATAACAAAGGCCTAGCTGTGAGGTAGGGGAATACAGGAAGAATAAAGGTAAGCTAATAGTCCCATAAATTGTTCTATCATATGCCTTTTTTTTTTTTTTTTAGGTTTATCAGATGGGTTAGTCTGAATAAGTGTGGATTAGCTGATGAGGTGTAATGAGTTTTGATGCTGTCTTTCCCTAGAAAGTCTGTTTTATAGAACCCATGTCTTTCACTAGAAAATCTGTTCTATAGAACCCATGGAGAATAGTAGTATTTCTCCTAAACCTCTGGTTTATTTATGTTATGGATTCCATGAGTCATACGGCAGACATTTCCCTTTCTGTGGGTCTTTGGAGACATTTTGATCAGCTATGTGCCTGTGTATTCGGATATTCCTAGGAAATATTTTCTAGGTTGAAACTTTTGAAATAAAGATTTGTTTTAAAAATACTACACATTATCACGTATGTCAGGACATGGTGGGGAGGGAAGTCTAATGAAAGTGGTCTTTGATTCAGTCTTTTAAAATAATTTTTAACATTTCTCTTTTTAAATATCTAGATTTCAGATTTTTATGTGTAACTAAGAAATATGGTGTCACTATTAAGTAACACTTGTTTAGATCCAATACCACAAGTATATATATATATAAAAAAAAAAGGACTCAAGAACATATAATGCCTTCATCTTTGTTTCTTAAGTTTTTTTTTTTTTTTTCTCCATGGAGTTGGGGGGAAGAGAAAGTCAACCCAGAAGACATGGAATTGCTGGGCCAACCAGCTGGAAGCAAAGCACAGTATGGATTTGCATGTACTTATACCTCCTCCGCCCCAAGGCCGCTCCACAGACTTGAACCTCCCGACCCTCCAGAATAGGAGAGAATTGAATTGGGTTCCACTTAAGTTCCTGGAGGTTGGCATGTTCCCCGTGGGCACTCAGTAAATATTGACCAAATTGAAGGTTGCCCTGTGTTATCTTCCTTTTTCTCTTTTTCCTTCCCTGGTCCTCTGGGTGTTTCTGGGGCCTTGAAAATTTACATATATTTTTCTTTAATATTTTTTTTTTCAGTCTTTCTGTCTCATCAGTTCTCAGTGTGAGGCGGCTCTATTTTAATATCATTTTTTCATATTTGTTTTCTCTGTGTCTGGATCTTCTCTCAGTTTCTGTTTTCTTTCTCTGAGAGTCTCCCTCTCTGTTCCTCCACTCCTCCTGTCTATCTCTCTGCCTGTCTGTCTCTCTCTATACACACATACCTTTCTTTTTTGTGTTTGCTCACCTCCTGGAGTCATCATCTAAAGGGGTTCAGAATCAGCCTCCCCAAAATGTGCCACTTTGGCATGTGGATTCTTTGAGCTGAAGTCAGTCAAGGTCCAAAAGATTCAGCAAGAGCTTTTTACCATCCTCTGAGCTACCCAAGAGAATTTAGATAGAGGGCCTCATCCAGGAAGAGAGCAATCACCAGGCATAACTATAAGGAATAGGGGCAAGTGTGGTAAACAGGGGAGAAGGAAGTGCAGAGAGGGCCTGAAGACCAACTTTCTGGGTCCCGTTACCTCTGCTTTGCATGGCAAACATTTGTTTGCCAAACATTTGCTCTTCTCCTTTTCCTATGAATTATCTTCCTCCTCTTTGAGGTCTCAGACTCCTATCTCCTTCTCCTTAGCTCAGGATGGCATGTAAGCCTTACTTGCCTGACTGGCTGGGGATCTCCTATTGTTTTGGGGGCTCCCATACGCATGCAATTAAATTTGTTTTTCTTCTGTTAATTTTTCTTATGACAACTTAATAAGTAGACTAGCCAAAAGAGTCTAGAAGAGTAGAAGGAAATTTTTTCATTCCCTATGCACAAAAAATCATTGCCTTTATTTTTTGAGAAATTAGACATAGTTGGAGATTTTTTTTTAAGTTCTCATAATAATTAATTTTACAGTTTCCCCTTGAAATTGCATTTTTGGTCCCTAAATATGGGAATGTGGGAAAAGTGAGTTGGTTTATATTAAACACAATATGTTCTAAGTCAGCTCCTCTCTGAATTTTCTGTTTGCGCTCTACCCAGACAGCACTGCATTCCTCTGCTCCTTTGACACAAATACAGCGACATTTCACCAGGCGACTATTAGCCTAGAGGGAATACTAACTTCCCCCTTCCCCTAGAGTTTATATCTCATTCCAGTAATTTGGCCCCAGATACTGGCACAGGAACACACTGGTTGCACAAAGTCCTTGGAGCCTGATACTTTTTTGTTCCCTGTGCCTCCGATTTTAAAGACTGAAATGAGACACTGACTTGCTACTACTTTCCTACAGCCACCTTCTGGTGAGGATTTAAAGGGTGTGATCAACCTCCTCTGGGTTTCACACAAGTTACGGTACTGCCTTGGGCATTAAGACTAATTCTCCAACATCCATGGTGCCTGGAAAGGTAACAAATAAGTTGTTATCTAAGAGGGTATATGCAGGATTGAACTTTAAAGTGTCCCTGGTGTGGATAGACTATAAGCAAAACTTCTGCTCGTGTGTTTATGAGAAAAATCATATTTTGTTTTCTTTTTAAGCTCTCATCATTATTTCTTATATAGCTCTCTAACATGTACCAAGCACTTTATGTAAAATATCTCACTTAGTCTTTAGAGCAACCTGCAAGTTGATATAGTAGCCTCCAGCCCCCATTAGGCAGATGAGAAACTGAGGCTAAGAGAAGTTAAGTCAGTGACAAAAATCATAGTAGAGTTGAAACCTGTTATGTATGAGTGTTTTTATGTTACTAAGTCATTTTTTATTACTAGAAAAGAGCTATTCAAGATTATTTTGGTGCAAAATTAATACTAATTCATTTGAAATCCTTGTTTTTCTTAAGCTTAGAAGTTAGTTTATAAATTTAATTAAGATACTCATAAATCTAGCAAGTCTTATAATTACTTTGAAGGATTACTTTACAACTTAATTAAATTCTTTTAATATTCAGCCACATTTATCAATGTGATATATTTTTATTTCCTTTTTAAGTACATTGTATGACTTAACAATCTTCCCAATAACTTAAGTGATTCTTATGAATCTAATAAATTAAATTTATAGATATGGTGAACTGTAGGTTCTCTTAAACGTTCCAAGTGAAATTTCAATCTGAAATTACAAGTCTACAGCAATGAATCAATTACTCATTTTAACTTGGAATTTATAAGGTTGACCTGTTATTCTAATAGGCCTAATTTTCTTGAACAGTACAAATAATTAAACTTGAAAATAAGCACAGATTCCTAAATGCAGATATATTTAAGAGTGTTAATTTTTATTATTTTAGTTTTCTTATACAAAGCACTAAATTTTGCTCTCATTAAAAGATAAGGACACAATGATATCACCCCAATAATTTTGATGTTACTTTCCTAAAGTAATTTAAGGGGCAGCCTTCTCAGTTTTCTGGTGTTTCTTAAAAACCAGAGTTACCAACTAGACATGACTGGACCCTCATCTGTAATGCTATTGGGACACATTGAGCACTATTTACCTAAGTCCATTCTCTCTGTGGTGGACAACACTCTAAGATGACCCCAAAGATTTCTGCCCCCTGGTGCATAACATGCATAACCATCTCCCTTTGAGTTTGGGTAGAACTTGTGAATATGAATTACCACTCCTGCAATTGTTATGTTACATGGCAAAACGAGTTTCCCAGATGTAATGAATTTCCAGATGCAATGAATTTGAGTTAATCAAAAAGGGGGAAAAATTTCCTCAGTGGGCCTGATTTAATCAGGCGAGCCTTAAAATAAACAAGCAGCAGTGACAGTACTTTCCTGCTGGCCTTAGAAAGGGACCTTCAAGCCTCAACTGAGATCATAGCCCTGGATGACACCTTGGTTTCAATCTGATGAAACCCTAAGCAGAACTGGGGCGGGGGGGTGCAGCTAACTCACCCCCATAGGAACTGTGAGATAATAAATTTGTTTTGCCTTAACTTACTAAGTTTGTGGTAATTTGTTAGAAATTGATTAAAAAAACAAAACTAGAGACACCTGAGTGGCTCAGTGGTTGAGTGTCTGCCTTTGGTTCAGGGCACGATCCCGGTCCTGGGATGGAGTCCCAGGTCGGGCTTCCCTGCGAGGAGCCTGCTTCTCCCTCTGCCCGGGTTTCTGCCTCTCTCTGTGTCTCTGGTGAATAAGAAATAAAATCTTTATTAAAATAAAACAAAACTATTACATTCTCTAACTGGGGTGCTCTCACCACCTGTGTGCTTCAAGTTCAAGTTATGCAAACCTAAATCTTCTGTCTACTAACAGAGATCTGAGCCCACCCCCACCCCCCAGGCTGTTGTCCCTTGATGGAATTTTGCATCATTTGCCACCCAAGATATTTAAATATCTTCTTACCTACAAGAACACTGTCAAGTTTCTAAGTTCCTGTAGATAGGAACTTGAGGGAGCTCCTTTGTGTTTGTTATATTCTTCCTATATTTAGGCCATAACTCTCCTAAACAACACAATGACATCCCATTGAATGCTATGTATCTTTCATCATTTTGTCTAACTGTTCCAATGTCAGTTTCTGGAAAACACTAAAGTCCAAATCTGTCTGATTCTAGATTCAGACTCCTGTTCTTCCCTTTAGTAAACAAGGATAAGCCTTTTGATGAGCAGTCATGAGTCCTGAAATGATATTGAGATTCCTATTGTCCCTCATCATCCTGTGAACCTTCTAAAATTTCTCTGGCTCGTGCTTCTTGTTGGGTTCTCTCTGGTTTCCTTAACACAACAGTAATCATATTCTAACATCATCACTTCCTTAGTCGCTCAAAAATGTATAATGAGCCTTCATCAAGCGATCCTTAAGTCTACTTGTGCATTTACTCGTTAAGCTGTTCTCTTAACTATACAATGATAACTGATCCATAATACACAATACCCTGGGTCATACAAAGAGTAAAAGGTACAATCCCTATTCCATAAGCCTTTATGATCTAGTTGGAAACAAGATATGGACACAAAAAAATCCATAATTTTGTATATAGAATAATATAGGTTAAGTGATGTCACTGGTAAAAATAATTAGTGGAGGTACAGATGAGGGTAAGTCAAAAAACTTCATGGAGCAAGTGGAATTTAAGTTGATTTACTCATTGAACCAGCACATATTTAGAATTGCTAAAAAAAAAAAAAAAAAAAAAAAGAATTGCTGATGTGTCGGGCACCACGTTAGGCTCTGAGGGCCCAAGATAAGGCAGGGTCACCCTCTTCATCAGGCTCACATTGGAGCTGAGAGAACAAAAGCATAAGAAAAGCGTGAGGACACACACCGTGGTGAGGACACCGTGAGAAACGCCGTGTCAGTGATGTATACGATGTAAAGCAAAGCAAGTGGAGGGAGGGATTGGGCTGCCCATGAGCATGGGTGGAAGCCAGTGGTGAGGGACCATTTCAAGAGGTGACATTTTCGCAGAGCCTGGTAGCCTGAGTAACACTTGTCTTTTGTTATCCGTTTCCTATGTGCCGAGGACTGTCCCCAAGCACTTTACCCTACTGAACCTCATGTAATCCTCACCGATCAGGGATATAATGGCAGTAAAGGACCCTAAAATCATCCCATCACGTCTTGTCTTCTCCTCCACCACTGCTCCGACCAAAGCTACTCTCACCTCCCTCATACTCTGTTGGAAGCTGCTCTCTCTGCTGCTGCCATGACCTGGTCTCTTTGTGACCTTTTAAAGCCACCATCAGGTAACGTTAGTGCTCTGAGCAAGCTTTCCGACAGCTTCCCATCTTACTTGCTTTAAAACCTAAGGTCCTTAGCCCAGCTTCAAGATCCTACATCCTTTTCAAGGTCCTACAAGATCCTCAAGTCCTGCGACATCATGTCCTAACACTGGCTCCGAATCCATCACCCTACAGCCACCTCCCCCGCTCTTCGCTGCTCCTCGAACGCACCACGAGGGCTCCTTGCTGGCCTCCCCACCTGGAACAGTCCCCCAGATGTCGCACACCTCGCTCCCTCATTCACTCAGGTCTCTGATCCAACGTCATCTACTCAGAAATGCCCTCCTGACCAGCGTGCGGAAAACATAACCCAGTCTCCTCCACTCCCGCATCACTCCGCTTCCTAACCCTGCTCTATTGGTCATCCTGACATTACCAGATATTTTCGGTCTTCCTCAACGAGAATAAAGGCCTAGAGCCTTACACTGTTCTTTACTCTATCCCCAGTGTGCGGTCTAAGCCTGGCACTAGAAGCTCAGGAACCATTGTTGAATCTGTGGGCTCATTAGTGAATGAAATGTCTTGTCGACCGTGACACTCTGGGCCTACGGCAGGGCTGGCCTTTGGATCCAGTCTTGTCTAATTCCAGACTCCTAAGTTTTTTTTTTTTCTTTTAGGGTTTTACTTATTTATTCATGAGAGACACACAGAGAGAGGCAGAGACCCAGGCAGAGGGAGAAGCAGGCGCCCTGCAGGGAGCCCGACGTGGGACTCAATCCCGAGACCCTGGGGTCACGCCCTGAGCTGAAGGCAGATGCTCAACTGCTGAGCCCCCAGGTGCCCCCAGATTCCAAGTTTTTAAACACTGGTTATGACTAAGGAAGAAGAGAAATAGTAAGTTGACTCTGGGGAAATCTGGAGCATAGAGGATGTGAGAATGAGGGTCCTGAAGGTACAACGGGAAGATGGTTTGGGACAGATCATGAAGGATCTGGAAGTCTTCGACAAGAAGCTTACAGTTTCCCCTGTGGGCATGGAGAGAAGGCTTGCAGCTCGGCATGCAGAGCCCCTCGAAATGCTAATGGTGACAGCTTGAGACCATCTGAACTGGGGAAAGGGCATTGATCCACACTCTGATGTATATACGTGTACTTCAGACGTTTTTTTCATTTCCATTCTACAGAACACTGCAATCTGAAAGGGACCAAATGGAGAATTTAGTAAATAGATTCCTTCCTGGTATTTTTCACACCTGACTTGGTATAGACTTTTAAATGCTGAAGCTTTATGTTACGGTTGGCTCCCATCGCCAATCTCTTTTGGTGATCATTCTGCACGTTGCATGTTGGTAATCATAATTATTATACTTCTTTTTTTAATACAAATGTGTATATGTTGTTCCTAGTACCTGTCGAGGAGCATCCTTTTATTTTTACTTTATTATTATTGTTGCATGTATGTATGGTGGGGGAGTCAAGGAGAGAGGAGAGTCAGGTTTCTGAATCCATACCTCTTATTATTTCTTATGGGCAAGGAAATAATTGAAGTTGACTTCTTTTCAGTTCAATTCTAGATTCTTAATATAATAGATTTTGTTTATTGCTCTTGATACTTATTTTCCAATGAAGTCCCTGAATAATTTCTCTCTGTTTTTAAATTTCTAAAGTTTTGTTATCCTCTCTGGTGCATTAGAGAATATAAAACAGATTTTACAAATCTGTTTTACATGTGAGCTGCTTGATTTATGTCAAGCATTTTCTAGCTGGGTGGTTGTGCTGGTTTCATAATATGCCGAAGCTCATGTTCAAATACAAACTATAGACCAGTGTGTAAACAAGAGCAGAGAAATATTTTCTTTCTTCCACTGAGTAACTCAAAATAAGGGTGGGAAAAGGCAGCTTCATATGGGTTTAATCCTGGCTGGAAAGCAATGAGGCAACAACACTGTCTCTTTCATTTTGGTGGTAATCGAAGCATGCAAAGCTGTGGGTGTTGACTCTTTGAAAATCAGCAGAACTGTACCATGTATGCTGGCAGGCAGCACTCTGGCCTTTCTCCAAGTTGAGTAGGAAACAGCTCCAACCAGCCCCCTGGCTGAGCAGGAAAAGCAGCAGCATGGTTGTGCTGCAGGAGGTGCCTAAGAGGCATGAAGGGCACCGGGGAGATAGCCTTTTATGCTCTCAGGCAGATTCAAAGCTTCTAAAAAGCCACCATGTGAAGAATCAATAATAAATGCCTAGAAAGAACCACAGAGGAGGGCGGGGAAGCTCAGGCCTGGCAAAATGTATGTTGACCTTCATTTTCCAGTCAGCTTCCCAGGCTTTTAAAAATCCTTGAAGATGCTGAGAAAGGGCCATGCACTCTTCTATAGTAAGAAAGTAGGCCTTGATTTGTGTATTTTTTCATTCTGATGGAAAGACATGGGATATAGCAGTGCTGTTTTTTTTTCTCATACATCTGTGCAAATGAGAAAAATGTCCTTCTTCCTTAGAGATCCCACTCCTCCCCGCCTGGCATCTTTATGCTGTAAACACCATGCATATAATTTGCAGCCATCTGAGATAGAGTGAGCTCTAGGACACTGCAAGGGTGTGGGAGGTTTGTTAGGAAAATAAAATGCTTGAGAGTTCCTGAATTTATCAGGAGTTTGAAGGAGTTTTTTTCCCCCTTTTTGATACCACCTTCACTTAGATTTATATGCTGCTGACCTACTGTATCTAAACCTGTGCCAAATCAACCCTTTGCAACACGCAAATTAAAAAAGAAATCTAAATCTAGTGCATCAAGGGAATTTCCACTTACAGTCGTGCTTCTCCATCTTCTTGGTTTATATTTTATTTATGTTCTGTTAATGATAAATATAATCGTTTTATTTTATTTCTCTGTTGGACAAATTTAGTTTAAATACACAAAGGCGATTATTTTAATTTTAAAATTTACATGTAAAGATTAACATAGCTTTATTCAGAAAAAAATTAATCACTAAAAAATAATAAGAATCATGATACAAGCTGAATAATATATCAAATTAGTTGTTCAGATCAGGTTCCTATTCTAGGTTAGTATGTAATTATTTTTATCAAATTTATGCCCTCTAGTTTTCTTCTCACAGTGATGTCAGATGATTCCTGCTGTGATATCTTAATAAAACCTTGAACCAAGAAAGGAAAAATGTCAGATCACTAACTCCCTCTTGAAAGCCCCATGTATCTCTGAAGACTCCTTTTTAGGTTCCTTCTCTTGGGTTAGTTTGCTTTATTTACTGTTAGGACTTAACCTTCCGTTTTACTTAGTACCATACTTAGTACCTCTTCTCCTGTCCTTCATCCCTAAATGTTGCTCTTGACCTTTACTGTGTGACTGCCGTAAGTTGCACATTAAGCACGTGTGAATCCTTCTTCACCTCTTTCAGAAGCTTCATTTGGTGCTTCTATGTTCTACCATTGTAGTGCAGCTCAGTTCAACAACTATCCCTTGATGAACTATTATGTATAGACTTCTAGACAAGGACTTTGGGGGACACAAAGTTGAAAGAAAGATAGACCTTGAACTCCTCATTCAATAGACAATCACAACAATGGTAACAATAACTGATATTTAACTTTTATTCAACATAGTACTAGAAGTCTTAGCCACAGCAATCAGACAAGAAAAAGAAAGAAGAGGCAAAGAAATATTGGTAAAGAAGAAATTAAGCTGTCGCTATTTGTAGATGACATGATACTAAAGATAGAAAAATCTTAACAACTCCACCAAAAACTACTAGAAGTAATAAATGAATTCAGTAAAGTGGCAGGATACAAAATTGATACCCAGAAATCAGTAACATTTCTGTACAGGAACAACAAAGTCACAGAATGAGAAATTTATAAAACAACACCATGTACAAATGCACTGAAAAGAATAAACTACACGGGGATAAACTTAACCGAGAGGTGAAAGACCTGTACTCTGCAAACTATAAAACACTAATGAAAGAAATTGAAGATGACACAAACAAATGAGAAGATATACCATGTTGATGGATTAGAAGAATTAGTATCATCAAAATGTCCATATCACCCAAAGCGATTTAGGGATTCAGTGTAATCCCTATCAAAATACCAACAGCATTTTTCACAAAGTAGAACAGACAATACAAAAATTTATGTGGAACTACAGAAGACCCCAAATAGCCAAAGCAATCCTGAGAAAGTCCCAGATTTCGAGATATACTACAAACTATTAATCAAAACAGTATGGTATTGGCACAAAAATAGACACATAGATCAATGGGACAGGATACAGACCCCAGATATAGCTCACATATATATGGTCAGTTAATCTTTGACAAAGGAGACAAGAATATACAATGAGGGAAAGACAGTCTTTTCAACAAATGGTGTTGGGAAAACAACAGCTGTATGTAAAAAAAATGAAACTGGACCACTTTTAACACACCCACAAAAATAAACTCAAAATGGACTAAAGACCTAAACATGAGACTTGAAACCATTAAAATCCTGGAAGAGAACATAGGCCACAATTTCTCTGACAGGCATAGCAACATTTTTCTAGATATATCTCCTGAGGCAAGGGAAACAAAAGCAAAAATAAACTATTGGCACTACACCAAAATAAAAAGCTTCTGTACAGCAAGGGAAGTCATCAACAAAGCAAAAAGACAACCCACTGAATGGGAGAAGATACTTGCAAATGACATATCTGGTAAGGGGTTAATACCCCAAATCTATACACAACTCAACACCAAAACAAGAAGCGATCTATTGAAAAATGGGCACAGGACCACTTTTTTTCCAAAGAAGACACACCGTTGGCCAACAGACAGATGTCAAGATGCCCAACATCACCAATCATCTGGGAAATGTAAATCAAAACCACAGTGACCTATCACCTCACACCTGTCAGAATGGGTAAAATCAAAAACACAAGAAGCAACAATTGTTGGCAGGGATGTGGAGAAAGGGGAGCCCTCGTGTGCTGTTGCTGGGAACGCAAGCTGGTGCAACCACTGTGGAAAACAGCATGGAGGGTCCTCAGAAACTTAAAAATAAATATTCTATGGTATGTTCTTATCATTGGTTTACCAATAAGAACCCTGAAGCTTGTAGAGGGTAAGTTGTATTCTTAAAATCAGGAAGCCAGTAAGTGGTAGATTGAACGTAAGAGGCAGGAAGTGCCAAGAGTTACCCAGAACCAGACTGAGGCCTTATCTCAACTGTGTGCTCGTGGACTGACGTGTGCACACACGTGTGTTCATTCAGTCACAAAGCAGGTTTAACATAATCAGAAAGCTGCTTCTTGGGGATTCCAAACTCACTTCCATTAGGCACTTAACTTGGCCTCATCCATGTCACATGAAGAAAGCGTGAGACAAAGTCGTACAACACACAAGCTACGAGGTGGGGTAAGAAGTCAACGAACCTTTGAAGTCAGTCCCTCTGTCCAAGCGAAGGAGGCTCTCGGTTGTGTTCAGGGGTGTGCAGGGCAGACGCCTCGGCAGGCCTCTGACCCTTGTGATGCTGTCAGACATGAAGGCTGGGCATCTGGAAAGCCTAACAGTTGGCTGCAAAAATCCCCCCTTTTCAGAGGAGTCAGGTCAGTCTTGGGCCTTTGCGGGCCTCCCCTGTTTCTGTGGGTTATCATCAGCCTGGGGGTCGTCCACCTGTGCTGGTGTCCATGACAAGGAGGCTCAGCGGTGATGGACTTGCTGCTTAGGACGCCGGGGTGCATTGCAGAGGTGCAGAGGGCCCGTGGCCAGCCGGTCTCCCCGTCAGGGGCCTCCCCACCCCAGAGGGGGCGCATGGCCAGCCAGTCCCCTCACCTGCGCCTTCCCACCCGGAGGGGGCACACGGCCAGCTGGTGCCCTCCCTGGGCCTCCCCACCCCAGAGGGTGCATGGCCAGCCAGTCCCCATCGGGGGCCTCCCCACCCCGGAGGGGGCGCACAGCCAGCTGGTCCCCTTCGGGGCCCCCCCACTCCTTGGTGTCTTTGGATCCGAGGCCTGGAACCGCCAGCAGCCGGCCCTCTGTCCATCGCTCAGTGATTGTGTAACCAAGACCGGAGACACGATCATCCAAAAATGATTTGTTTGATCTGAGACTGCATTTCCTGTGATCCCCTTTTGCTATGAACACAGTCGCCCACGAAGGCAGATGTTACCCCGACTTACAGTTAGAGGCGGATAAAGCAGCCAGAACTGTCTCCGTGGGCTTGACCCTCCTGCCCCCGCTGCCTGCTGCCCTTGGGAGAGGGCTCTCCTCCCTAACCTACAGCAGCAGATCTTGAGAAAGAAACAAACCAGAAAAAACAAAAAACAAAAAACAAAAACAAACAAAAAAACTAAAAACCCAAAACCCTCCAGCGTTCAGATACGGGAACCCAGAGGATGCACAGGGTCGCGGGGTCGCGGGGTCGCAGGGTGGGCGCCGCACAAGCTGCTCGGGCCCCTGGCCCTGGGCAGCCACAGGAAGGGATGATGCTCGGTTATGCCAGGGTGAGGTCACCGGCCCTGGTCCCCTAAGGGCCCAATGGGGCTTAGCACAAGTTCCTATAATTTGGAGAACCGAGTCAGAGAGAGCCCTATGCTCGGAGGCTCAGAAAGGGACTCCTGAGGTCGCCCTTGCACGTGGGGGCACCGCGTGCCCAGGGGATGCCACCCAAACTGGAAAGGCAAATCCAGAATGGGTCTGCGGCCTAGACTCCCTGTAGGCCAGATGCCTCTGTATATCATCCTCTGAATAAGCATCGTGGAACCACTTATGACATGCCCTGGTGTCACCTCCCCAGAGGTCAGGCAGCAAAACAGGGAGCTCCAGGGGGAGGAGGAAGCCTGGAGGCCAAGGGACCTGCAGGCTCACCTCCTCCTGTGGCTCACCGAGCCCCGAGCCCCCAGCCGCTGGCCTGTGCACAGGCCGACCTGAGGTGGGCCACACAGCAGCAGGTGTCGGGGCTCCCCAGCAGGCCCCTGGCGCTCTGCTAGGCCGCATCTTTTCCGGGGACCTTGTGACTTCCTGACGCACCGGGACTCCCTGCCCCGACAGGTGCCTCCCCCGGGGGTGTCCGGAGCACACAGGAGCCACCCTTGTCACGGAGGCCCAGCCCCTGAGTCCCCGTGTCCCTGTCGAGGGGGGGTGGGGGGGGCAGATGCCTTCTACGTGACCCAGGGCTCTTCCCTGAATAGTCAGGACTTGTCCATGAATGGATAGAAGTTTACCATACAAGCTGTTCTCACAAGTCAGGAAAGATTCCTTTGAAAACTCCTGCCAAGATGAGATTCTCTGAATGTTCCCAACCCAGTGTGTTCCCTGTTGGGAACACGAGCCACCGGCAAAGTTCCTTTGTTGGTGCTTTCCCTGATATTTTAATTATATTCTCCAAATTCCACCCAACATTTTCTTTGACCCAATGATTATCCTCTTAAGGTAAAAATGCCCACGTAGTAGTGGAATTTACGTGTATCGTTGGTCTTACTCCAAAATGGAATCACAAAGGCCAAGAAGCACATTTTGCTTCTAGTCGGAATGGAAAGTAACCTTTAGAAGGGCCTGATAAATTGGATTTCTTACGTAGTTTTCTGATAATCATCAGTTTGACTCTGTTAAGTACCAAGTGGCATTTTGAGCCTGCAAGTCGGCCAGAGAACTACGTCGAATTCCCCGCGTCCTCGGCGACCTTGAACACCTCAGCGCATTTCCGTAGCCTTCTGTTTGTCTGATAAGGAGCATGTTTAGTTATTTTCTGCTCTTGTCAAAGGCACAGTCATCATGTCTTTCAAAAAATGGGTTACGTAATTCGTTTAACCCATAGAAGAACGTTAATTTTAAAAATTCCATGAATTTTCAAATTCCTGTGGCGTTTGGATCAAGGCTCACTTTTAGGCAAAAGAACATTCAAGGTCCTCTTTGCTTCTTGAAACCCCTTCCTTGGGAGCCACTCTTATCCCCACCAGAGATAGTCTGATCCCCCTGACAGTCTTACGGAAGAGATGTTATTAATTCTACATTATTAATGATGAGAATGAGACTCGAGGAACCTAAATACTGGGCCCCAGGTGATGCAACTGTAAAGTGGCCCAGGCAAGGGTCAAACTGTAGGTCTGACACCAAGTCTAATCTTTTTACCTACAGCATGACTTTCTTAGCATTCCCTTCTTTTTCTCCCCCCAAAAGTTCTCTCTTGACATTTCAACCCTGAGGCTCCCACAACCCCATAGTGAGAGGTCAGGATTCTTTTTTTTTTTTTTCAAAGATTTTATTTATTTATTCATGAGAGACACACAGAGAGAGGCAGAGACACAGGCAGAGGAAGAAGCAGGTTCCCTGTGGGGATCCTGATGCGGGACTCGATCCTGGGACCCCGGGGTCACGCCCTGAGCCAAAGGCAGACGCTCCACTGCTGAGCCATCCAGGCGTCCTGAGAGGTCAGAATTCTGACAAAGAGATGACAAATAGAGGAAATGACCAAATAATATACAAGCCATGATCTTTACCTATCCTTTTGTTATTTTCTCAAAACTATTTGGTGGTTGACAGTTCGCCCTCCAGGTGTACAGTTGATAGTACTAGGCCAGCCTGTCGCTGGGCGTGAATAGCAAGGCTAATCATCCAAGGTGCAATGATGCTTACCCCAGCCCGGTGGGTTGCCAGGGCAGGTGACCTGATACAGTGGAGACGTGGGCGTCCTACAGAACCAAGGTCAGGCTGCTGCATGGGGCCAAGGACACAAGTTCAATTATTTGAGCTCATCTATAAAATGAAGGCAGGGGCACCTGAGTGGCTCAGCCAGTTAAGCATTTGCCCTTGGCTCAGGTCATGATCTTGGGGTCCTGGGATAGAGCCCGTGCTGGGCTCCCCACTCAGTGAGGAGCCTGCTGCTCCCCCTCCCTGCCCCTCCATCCCGCTCACGCTGTCTCTCTCTCTCTCTCTCAAATAAATAAATAAAATCTTTTAAAAAATGAAGGTGGAGATTTTTTTTTAACACATAGTAGCTATTATAGTTATGGAGTCATTTCGTGACAATCTTTTTTTTTTTTTATATTAGTTCTGTATTGTTTATGGGCAGACATTATAAAGGAAGTTTCCAATCCCTGGAAGAAAAGGATATTTCTTTTCGTTTTTTAAAACTTAAATTCAATTAGCCAACGTATAGTACATCATTAGGTTCAGATGTGGGGTGCAATATTGTGGCGATCTGATACACAGCAGGGATTGGTCTCCTCTTTTTTTCTTTTTTAACTATCCATTGAATAAATGTGTGGGTGAATAAATGAGTGGATGAATTCCCAGTTAGATGTTTTTCAGACCCATCTGAGCAATGGACATGTGGCAGTTATCCATGCACTTAAGCATGATTTGCTAAAACACACCCCATTGTCCCTAATCTTCTCTGTGTAGCTTGCCTAGGAGGAGAAAGGAAGGGAGAAAGAGTTTGCAAAACCCATGAGAGAAGAGGACTGTTTAAGGAACCAAATACAAGATGCCACGGATTTGGGGTTCCTACCTCCAACCTTCTGAGAAACATGAACCTTCATCAGATCCATGGACAGACGAGTATTTAATCCTTATATTTTATACCAAGAGCACCCCGAGTTTTACCCCTATTCAAACCACAGGGAAAGAAATCCATCAAGCATCCATGTTTAATGTTTCAAGCCATGCATTGAGATTTTTTTCTCAGGTTTGGCTCGGAAACAGCTAAGTGTTGCTCCTATTTGTACTCTGCTATCTTGAGGAGAATCTGGAAGTCTCCAATCCCATAGGCAGGCTTGACTAATCAGAATGACTAATCAGAAACCTTAGGAGAAAGGTTCCACTGTGTGAGATATCATAAAATCTCAATATTGGATGGGATTTTAAGGTAATCCAGGCTTGGAGAGTTCAAGAACTAGTAAAATTTCAAAAAGCAAATCAAAATAAAAATAAAAACAGATAACTGACCTAGGATGGCTACATTGATTCCTGTAGGGCCGCCATAACAAATCAGCACCAACTAGGAGGCTTAGGTAACAGAAATCTATTGTCTTGAGGTTTTGGAGGCTAGAAACAGAGACCAAGACGTGCCCATATTTGGTTCCTTCTGAGGGCTGTGCAGGGAAATCTGTTCCATGCCCCTCCCCTCTCTTCCGGTGGTTTGCTGGCCTTCTTTGACATTCCCTGGCTTGTAGCTGGCATCCTCCCAGGATCTTTACTTCACCTTTCCTTTGTATGCCTCTGTCTCTGTGTCCCAATTTCCCCTTTTCATAAGGACACAGTCATACTGGATTAGGGCCCACCCTGATGCCTTCATCTTAACTTGATCATCTGCAAAGACCCTGTTTCTAAGTAAGGACACGTTCACAGGTCCCGGGAATTAAAATCTCAACATCCTTTAGGGGATGAAATTCAACCCCTGACCATGACAAACTTGTAGTTTAATTAAAGAATTAAAAAAAAAAAAAACACCAAAAACAAAACCCTGCAGTCTATTATCTTCATCTTTTCAAATAGAAGACATTTTAACACCAAAACTTTTAGGAATGTTGTCATCTCACTACAAAGGGGAGTCTTTTCCTGGAAAAGCAAGCGCAGCCTTCTGCCAAGTAACCTGAGAGCGCAGACGGCGCGGCTCTCGCTTCCTAGTCGTGCTCTGCTTTACGGGCACTTGGTCACAGACCATAGGGATCTGCGGAAAGAGTCTCCTTGGCCCCTTCCTTGGTCTAGTGCAAGGGCTTGGGCGCTGCACGAAGGCCCTCTGTGAATGCAGCCAGAGTTCTGAGACTCTCATTCTCTTATAGGACGATGAATACAAGCAAAACAGGCCGTGAGGAGAATGCGGTGCCAACTGATGTCCCCGTACTGTGCCCACATTCTGTGGGACCCGGCTCCTTCCCTGGTCCCTGTGTTTTCTTCCTCACGTATGCTGCGAGCTGTTTCTGTGAAGCAAACTTGTTTTTGTGAAGTCTCACTGCAGGGACTGAACTCCATACTAAAGCATCTTTGCAGCATCTGGAATCCAAATTTCAGCTTTGCCTCTCCCAGCCTGGATTCAAAGTGATACTGACTCAGTCAGCCATTTGCTTGGATTTTTCATGAACGATTTTATAGTTGCGTGAAATGAGGAGTAACTGCTATTCAAGGGCAATGATTGATCATAAGCGACCACTTGAGTCCTGGAAGACGCGTCTTATTTAGGGATAGGGACCAGCTTGCTCAAACCTTTAGGACACTAAGCACCTAGTTAACCTTGGGTGGTCGGCCTCGCTATTCACGCCCAGCAACAGACTCACCTAGAAGGTACACATGGAGGGTGAGCTGTCAACTATCAAGTAGTTTTGAGAAAATAAAAAAAAAAAAGAATAGGTAAAGATCGTGGCCTATCTATTATTTGGTCACTTTTCCTTTTTGTCATTCCTTTGTCAGAATTCTGACCTCTCACTCTGGGGTTGTGGGAGTCTTCAGGGTGGAAATGTCAAGAGGGAACTTCCAGACTTCCTGGTCTCCATCTTCACTCAGCCAGCCTCTCAACACTTAGATTTTCCATTGCACAACTTCTGTTTGTTTGTTTGTTTTGCATTTATTGAAATGCTGAGCTATTTTGGATATCAGTGTGTGTCTGTATTTGATATTCCCTCCGTGAAAGATCATCTGGTCTTCAAAGGAAATACCATATCTCCGAGCTCCGAGTCCTAACCCCGTTGCTAAGAAGATAGACCGTCTTGGTTATATCAAGTAGATCTATTTGAACCTCCATTTCCTCATCGATACAAAAAGAGGACAGTGGGGAGATACCCTGATACGTGTGTATGTAGTGTGTCCTAGGCATCGCTGTCCTTTGCTGTCTCTGGAGGTGCCCAGTTGAGGCTTGTGGCCAGATTTACTCATGTGAGGGCTACTCAGTTATCAAAGCAGACGACCCTCACATCCCTGCTGGGCAACCTTGGTGGACACTGCTGAGTGAAGACTCAGGCGACCCTGACTGCTGCCTAACCTCATCCTCTTGTTTCTCTCTTCTCCCTTTCGGTTGCCATCGAGCCAGAAGCACTGCTCCAGAACGAGTAGACTCTTCTCCCCATCCTCCTCATCTTTACAGACACCATTCCATCTCCCCAGAGTACCCGTATGCTTCCTGCCCCCTTGACCAACCCTCACCTCCTCGGGGAAGCCTTCCCGACCACCAGTCTGCTATCAGAATCTGTGCAGCTGCTGGAGCTTTTTTTTTTTTTTAAGATTTATTTATTTATTTTTTCATGATAGAGAGAGAGAGAGAGAGGCAGAGACACAGGAGGAGGGAGAAGCAGGCCCCATGCTGGGAGCCCAACGAGGGACTCGATCCCGGGACCCAGGATCATGCCCTGGGCCAAAGGCAGGCACCAAACTTCTGAGCCACCCAGGGATCCCAGCTGCTGTAGCTTTTAAAACTATTTTCACCTCCGCATTCTAACTGTACCATGTAGAAGGATCGCACTAGAGTGGTTATGAGCATAGCGTCTTGTTTCAGACTGCCTCCGTGTGCAATCATCACCGTGCCACTAATTAGCCGTATGCCTTGGACAAATTATATTTCTGCACCTCAGGGTCCTCATCTGTTGAATGAGGATAATAATAGTACTTATCTCCTGGTACGTTTTTAAGGATTGATGAGTTAACGTACGAAACCACATAGAAGAGCGAACGTGTTATTGAGGTAACGCTATCCGCTAGTACCATCCCAGATTCCTGTTTCCCTTCAGGGTTCCAAAAAAAGGAAAGAACTAATTTGCTATAACATCAGAGTTGTAAAGTCTTATGATCTCCCTTTCTTTGCATCTCTGAATGTCTCCCCTTCCATCTCCCGCTTCACACCTCAGCATCCTCTCTCTCCTTGAATTGTCTGATACAATGATGTTCACCTGTTTTGGTGAACGTGATGCACCAAGAATCGGGCCATTCCTATGTAAGAGGAGAGGGAGGATTTGTGTTGGAAAGGTTAAAAGACCTAATATGTGTGACAATGCCCCAGGATGAATATGGCCTGGTGGGGTCATGTGGATCGTTCATGAAATGCTCACTCAATGCCTTGCCTGTCCTGTACCCAGCCCGTCCCACCAGCTCCTGAGGAGACAGTCCTTGCCTGCACGCTGTTCGCTGGTTAGTAGGGGATACGGACGACTCTACGTCGGTTGGGAGGTGATGTGATTGATCAGTTGTGATGAAGAAGAAAACCAGCTGCTGTGGGAACCCGCAGTGCATATAACTCCCCCCCATACTACGAGAAGGCTTCCTGAGGAAAGGGCGAGGCTCAGTCTCAAAGGCTGAATCGGGATCGGTCTTAGAAATAAGAAGTTCTCCTCCAGACTAAAGGATAATCACATGGGAGAAGACACAGGGGCCCAGGGCACTGCTGTGTTTTGGAACTACTGCAAGAGTTTCCGAGTGACTGCTGAGCGGGAAGAGATAAGCATAGACCAGATTATAAAGGGCTTTTATGCTTCTGCCTGGATTTTATCCTGCAGGCAATGGGAAGCGTCTCAAGAGTTAGGTAAAGAATTAACAGTGCCAGACCTGGGTTTATACTGGCTGTAGTGGGAATGATAAGTTGCCGGGCACTGCGGCTCCAAACAGGAGTTTGCAGGGTTATTGCAATAACCTCCATGAAACAAAAGCTTAAGGACCTGAACTAAGGGATGCAGATGAAAGGACCAGAGAAGGGACACCTGGGTGGCTCAGTGGGTTAGGTGTCCACCTTAGGCTCAGGTCATGATCCCAGGATCCTAGGATCAAGCCCCATGTCAGGCTCCCTGCTCAGCTGGTTCTTCCCCTGCCTGTGATCTCTTTCTCATTTTCTCTTTCAATTAAGCAAATAAGATCTAAAAAAAAAAAAAAAAAAAAAAAAAAGAAGGAAAGACCAGAGGGAAAAAAATAGTAAAACTAAATAACCTGGGAGAGAAATGACACAAAATTTATACCAATTGTTTTGGGGATGTAACTGTATGTCTTTCAGTGATTTGATGTTGGTCTCCTCAACATTTCAATAGACTTTCTAGATGCCATGACTGTAATGATAGGAATTTTGAGTATATCCAAGGTGATCTTTGAGCAGTTAGGACTTTGGAGGACACCTCACCCACATCTCTGTGGGCAACAGTCTTTCCCATGGGGGTGCACCCTTGGGTTACAAAAATAACCCAAAGCTGTCAATTTTATTCCTAATTTTCTTCGGCATGTTTCTTTAGATACAGAGCCTGTTGCAGATTAACTTTAATTTTATTTCTTACTTTGCAGACCTCTGTCCCTACTTCTCTGCTGGATCACTGCCAAACCCCAAGCTCCTATCATGCACAGTAGCTATTTCCTTCTCTGTGGCAAGCAGGCTGCTAGAGTTGAGGGGAGAAGGAGATGTTCTCTGCTATATATATAACATGGCTGATGTTGAAGTGCGCTGCTTTGTATCCTCATCCTGAGTGTCAGCCTCTTACACTGTGCAGGAGCCAATGACTGAGTGTCCACAGCTCTGAGCAATGCTAAGTGTAGATTGAATCACAAGAGACTCCTTCAGTTTGCTTTTATATCCTTTTGGCTGACAATTTTATTTTATTTTTTTTTAATTTTTATTTATTATTTATGATAGTCACACAGAGAGAGAGAGAGAGAGAGAGAGGCAGAGACATAGACAGAGGGAGAAGCAGGCTCCATGCACCGGGAGCCCGACGTGGGATTCGATCCCGGGTCTCCAGGATCGCGCCCTGGGCCAAAGGCAGGCGCTAAACCACTGCGCCACCCAGGGATCCCTGGCTTATAATTTTATATTGTAATTGTACATAAATGTAGACTGAGGGAGGAAAGAGATTCCGAACACATTGCATTAAGCATTTCTTTTAAGATCCTATTTGTTGTCCTGTCTGAGGTGAGACACAAAGTGTTCTGCATGCAGTCTGGTGCACACATTAACATGAGAATCACCAGGATGCCCGGGGGGCTCAGTGGTTTAACCTCTGCCTGCAGTTCAGGATGTGATCCTGGGATCCTGGGATCGAGTCCCACATCAGGCTCCTCACAGGGAGCTGCTTCTCCTGCTGCCTGTGTCTCTGCCTCTCTTTCTCTCTTTGTGTCTCTCACAAATAAATAAAATATTTTTTTAAAAAATGGGAATTGCCTTCCAGCCTATATTTCAATTTCAAGATAAGAGAGCAAGAGTGAGAGACACAGCACAGCCTGTAGGGGACCACTGCCATAAGGAATTTTGTGCACTCCATGAGGGGTGGCGAGCCTATCCTGGGAGGTGACTATAATACATGAATCAATTTATCTTGGATAAGCCTCTCTAAACCCAAGTGACAAAATGGTGATGTTCTGGACTTGAGTGTTTTGATACCTATTTGTTGCAAAACATATGTTGGGCCAGTGGGAGAAAACATAGAAGTAGCTTTGATGCAGTTAATGATATATACCAGGAATTATAGTCTAGTGAAGTTCAAACCAACTTTTCTTGGGAGAAACATTGACATATGGGATGAGACTGATGCCCAAGATTCTGGGGAAGGATTTACAGATAAAATTGAGGGAAAAGGGCCTAAAAGTTTCCTTGGCAATCCCCAGAGATCTCACCTTGAGCTTGGAGTTTAAGTGCTAGAATTGAAACTTGAAACACTGGCAGATGTTGATTTTTGGAGATGATAGCTTTGGAGTGTGGTAGCTTTCTATCTTGTTATTCAAATCCGCATAGACCTGAGTAGAGTTTAAATTCCCAAAGTAGGATTGGAGGAGCCATAGGACAATGAGTAGTCACCAGCATTGCTATCCTATGGAGGGATATCATGCAGAACAGGGATTGTGAAAGGCACTGGTTTTGACCAAGACTTTCATTCTAGATATTCTGGTAGTAAAAGACAGATTATTTCAAGTAGAAAATCACAAAATTGAACAGCTGTTATAGTAGGAAAGAGAAATCAGAGGTATCCATGGTCTATTGAAATTTTGCCAGTTCCCAAGACAGATATTTGCATTCATTGATTCATGGAACATTGTTTGACTATCTATTGTGTACCAGACACTGTGCTGGCAACATGACTAGTGGGCAACAGATGGTTTCTACCTCCACAGGATTTACAGTCCAAGAAATATGTGAGTCTAACTCCTATTCAAGTTAGGAGTATCTGAGAAGTGCTCACTTCAAAAGGAAAATCTTTAAACAGATCATGAAGCCGAGTGTGTACACACCACATGCAGCATTGGTAGTATTCAGGAAATGGGACAACATTCAATCATCTGTTTACTTTTTCCCAAACCTAATTTTGGATTTTGAATCTAAGACTGAAAAGGGATTTAGCCATAAAAAGGATGAGAAAAAATAAATAGAAAAACAAATATATTGAACTTCAAAAAGATAAAACCTAAGTCAAAGAGCAGAGCTGAGATCTGCGTAGAATGCAGACTCACAGCGTCTATCTGCCTTCCCCTCCCTCATACGAAGCGTTTACTGAAATAAGATGCTGTAAGAAATATCATTTATCAATGACAAGAAAGCTATAGACTCCATCAAAGAAAGATACTTCAATAGAAGAAACCCTAGAACATACTACAAAATTTAATCACCACAAAGTAAACTAACAAATGAGAAAAGCAGGAAAAGGGACACATACATCTATTTTACTAAAGAATAATAATGGTAATAACAAACCAAATAAAGAGAATAAGACGAATGTAGTGACATAATCTGCACCACTGAAAGGGAGATAAGACTCCAGGGCCTTATTCCAGGACCCCACATGGTCGTAGACTGAGGAACCTGAGAAAAGTGTTATCCAGCGTGCCCTGTGGTTCAGCACCTTGGTGAGAATCTGCTTGTGCCTGGTCAGGAGCCGCATGTAGTGAGCAGCACGAAGGACAATGAGTCACCCTCTGTATCCCGAAGACATAACAACAATGAGTTCAATCTACTGGGAAAGCAGGCAGGTGCTCAGCTCTAGAGGGAAAGTCCAACCTGTGGTAAATGCTAAAAGCAAAGTTGGGAAGCTAAGAAATCCAGCAAATTTGGAAAGAAAAGAAGGAGAAGGGTTTGTTTTTTGTTTTTTGTTTTGTTTTGTTTTGTTTTGTTTTATAATCAGCAGATTCTTCACAGGAGAAGACAATAGTGATAAGGTCCAGAAAGAGAGGGAAGGGAAGCAACAGTAACAGCCTACGTAAACGCACAGCGATAAGAAAGTATGGGAGATATTCAGGAAATGGCCGCAAGTTCTGTGCAGTTGTTTGGAGGATGAGCAGGAGTGACTTACGGAATGGAGATCTTATTTACCACATAAAAGATTGGGAATTTAAATTTTTTGGCAATCAGCAGTTAATGAATCAGAGAGTGGCCTATTTAGTTTAAGAGAAATACTTGTAGTGTCTATAGTGCTTTGAATGGTGGCTCCCAAAAAGACATGTTCAGGTCCTAATTCCTGAAACCTATGAATGTGACCTTATTTAGAAAAGGGTTCTTGGCATATGTCATGCAGTCAAGGATTTTGAGATGAGAAGATCATGCTGAATTATCTGGATGGGTCCTAAATCCAATGACGAATATTCTTAAAAAAGAAGGTAGAGGGGTAGCCACAGAGACAGACACAGAGGAGAGAAGGTGAGGGAAAGGCAGAGACTGGAGTGATGTGGCCACAAACCAAAGAACACCAAGGAATGCCGGCAGCCACTAGAAGCTGGAAGAGGATTCTCTCCTAAAACCTTCAGAGGGGGGTTGGCCTCACTGACACCTTAATTTCAGACTTCTAGGCTCCTGAACTGGAAGAGAATAATTTTCTATAGTTTTAAGCCCCTGGTTGTGGGAAACTAACACAACACTTCAAAACTAACCATTACAAGTGAAATAGTAACGACTTGCTTTAAGTATAGTGCCTTCAATATACAAACCTCTTTTCTACACATTATATTATTTTCATGGTAAAACGCTGAGGTGGTCCTATTATTTTCCCCATTTTATTGTTGAACCTGAGCTCCAGAGAAATAAATTCACAACCTTAAGGTGTCCAACATGCACCCTCAACTCTGTTTTTACTACTAACCTATGTGGCTTTAGTAATGAATCAGTCGTCACAGCCACCCCTCCTCCTCATCCCAACGTGGCTGGTAGCTCCAAATGGCATCTAAGTAGCTCTTGAAGTCCTGGGCTAGAGATTCAACCAAAGGAGGCAGGAAAGAGATGGAGGGATCCAAAAGGGACCAAGATTAGGAGGTTCTAAATAAGGATTAAAAACTGTAGGGTGGGGGATCCCTGGGTGGCGCAGCGGTTTGGCGCCTGCCTTTGGCCCAGGGCGCGATCCTGGAGACCCGGGATCGATTCCCACGTCAGGCTCCCGGTGCATGGAGCCTGCTTCTCCCTCTGCCTGTGTCTCTGCCTCTCTCTCTCTCTCTGTGACTATCATAAATAAATAAAAATTAAAAAAAAAACATATAAATTACTATTCTGCTTTCCACTAAATTTAAAAAAAAAAAAAACAGTAGGGTGGTCCTCTTCAAATTTTCGTGGGTTTCAGCTATGGACTCTGTTGTATTAAGATTTTTAAACTCCTTGAGTCCCTGTTTCCCATTCCAGAAAAATTCACATACGAATTTCTAACTGGATTGGTTTAAGGAGTAAACAAACTGTGTATTTAAAAAAAAAAAAAAAAACACTTTGCAAACTGTAAGGCCACAGCATAAATGTTAGGTAATTATGAGGCTGAAAACAGAATGGTGTACTGCTCTGGTTCAGACTCAATTGCTCATTAGTATCACTGGGGGAACTTTTAAAACTTGCTGATGCCTAGATTCTTCCCCAGAAGTACTAAATCAGGATCTCTCTGTGTGGGCCTCGGGCATCATTACTTTTTAAAATCATCTTAAATTATTCTTATATATGCTGCCAGTTTTGAGGACTCCTGCTGGGAAAAGATGAGCTCTGGGGTCAAACTTATCCAGGCATAAATTCTATATAATAACTTTATAAATCACTGCTTATAATTGTGTTATAAGTAAGTTGCTTAACCTCTCCAAATCTATGTTTTTTTCGGCCTTCAAACAGAAGAATACTTAGCTCTTAATGTTGCTTTAAGAATTGAATTAAATGTATGTACGAATGGGATAGTTGGTTCAGGTTACTTTGATTTCCCTCATCCCTTTCACACCAATAAAAGCAATGGAAAACTAAAAGGGAAGAGGAGAATAAGGGAGTTACACTTAGCACGTGATACATATTTCCAAAAATTAACCCCAAGTTGCATTTTCTCAATGTGAAGTGAAGTCATATAGAGATGTGGTTCTTGTGTTATAAATGCAGACGTCAGTATATGAAAACATCACCCAGAGCTGTTTCTTATAAAAGTAATAGGTTCCCAGAGGTTATAATAATTCACATTAACTGTGAAACCAAGTCTTTCTTCATTAATCAATGCCGTAGGAAGGTGCCAGCTATTTCCTGTGCTTAGCAAGTCGATTAGATTAGAGTCACAAGACAGCACTTTTATTGCCAAGGGCATTTATGGTCATTGAATGTTAGGTCACCTGTAAGAACCAAATGTCATCTGCTCACCAATAGTGGAGGTATTCAAAAATTAGTAGTGAGATGGGGTGATGGTCACAGCTTTTGCTGTTATTTTTATTTTAGTTTTGGAAAATCTCTGTACTGCAAGGCATCCTAGAGTCCAAACTGGCGTTTTTATCTTCTTCTCTCATCTGAAAGATGTTTCTTTTCTCTTAGACATGTACAGTTTCTGCACACGCTTAAAAAGCTCTAAAAAACTCTATATCAGGTACATAAACGGACACGCTGTAACCACCTTGAGAATACATGTCTTTGATTTATAATCATAGCTTAGATGAGAATATTTCAGCATATTGTGATTTACATCAGAAACTTGTTTATTAAGTAAACCAGACTCTATTGGTTTACTAAGTCTAACCCCAGCAGTAATAGGCATATCTAGAGCCCAGATTTTGGTTTCTAATTCTGTTTCCAATAAAAGAAACCAGGGGAGGAATGGCTAATTTTAGGACTATGGTAGGGAGTACCCAAGATAAGCTAGAGCATCTTGGAGTGCCCAAAAGTAAGGAAGTATAAGGAAGAAAACAAAGCACGCATTTATGGAGCTATGTTAAAAGGACACTGAGCCAACTAAAAGAGCTCACCGTGGCCAAGGAAGGAACATTTTAAAGAACAAAATAAAATCATATTGGATTATGATCCAAAGTATAAAATAAATACCCATGAGTCCATACTGACATAAATAAATGATTAAATAAATAAATGGAGAACAGACAAATCTCCCATATAGAAGAGTTCCAAATAATTTATGTAGACCCTTCATCCTCAAGGAGGTGGGGCACAAGTCCACATTCCTTCTTTATTTTTTTTTAAAGATTTTATTTACTTGAGAGGGAGAGCATGAGAGAGCGGGCAAGTGAGAGAAAGACAGCAAGTGAGTACAAGTAGGGAGAGCGGCAGAGGGAAAGGGAGAAGCAGACTCCTTGCTGAGCAGGCTCGGTCCCAGCACCCTGGGATCATGACCTGAGCCAAAGGCAGACACTTAACCGACTGGGCCACCCAGCTACCTCTCTGCATCCCTTCTTAACTGTGAGCCACACACAGTGACTTTGTCTCAAACAGTGCAGTATGAGCAGGGCCGGGGGTGGGGGGCAGGAGTGTATTGTCAAGGTTCTCCAGAGAAAGTGTAACCAACAGGGGATAATACACATATATTCAGCTGTTGGCAAGCTGGATAGCCAGGAAAGGTAAGCTGGAGGCCTAAGAACCAGGGAAGTCAATGGTGAAACTCTGAGGCCACAGGCCTGAGAACTGGGATTACAGGGTTGTATGGGGTAGAGGGCTGCTGGTTCAAGAAGAGAGAATTTGCCTTTCCTCCACCTTTTGTTCTATTTGGGTTCTCGGTGCATTAGATAATGCTCACCCACACTGGTGAGGGTAGATCTTCTTTCCTTGGCCTCTTGATTCAAATGCTGGTATCTTCCAGAAACACCCTCACAGACACACCAGAAATACCGTGTTATTGGCTATTTGGACATCCTTTAGCCCACTTAAATTGATATGTAGGGGAAAAAAATCACAAAGAGTAACTTTACATGGAAGAAGTCTGAAAAAAAACGACCTTGCCAGCTTATCGAGGTCAATTATCAGCAGTGATAATGTTGATAGTATGTGCTCTTGCTATTAACAATGGCAGTCTACCACTGTGGTCTTTTTCCTAGAAACCCATAATCTCTGCCCGGTCATGAGAAAAACATCGGGAAATTCCCAATACAAGAGACAGTCTACAAAATCCCTGATCCGGAACATCTGAGAAACTGTCATAGCAAAAAGGAGCTTAAGGAGACATGAGAACTAAATATAATATGATATGATATCCTGGGTGGGTGGGAACCTAGAATGAAAAAAGGGCATTTGATAAAAACTAAAGAAATCTGAATAAAGTATGGACTTCACTTAATTACAACAAATCAACACTGGTTCATTAATTGTAACAAATGAACCATATTATGATACTGTGATGTGTAAGAAATATATATTCGGTCACTCAGATGACCAGAATGTACGTCTCAGACGTATTTGATCTCTGTCCATAGTCCTGGCTCACGGCCCCGCAAACCCTTGGGATTTCCCGAGTGAGAAGAGCAATGGGGACATCTTTTGTTATAATATTTGATCTCTTGTCTGTAGTTCCTGAAAATGGGCAAAGCGTGTAAAAGGGATTGCCAATGGATTTCTCAGAGTGAAAGACATGTCCATGGTCTTCACGTGTGTGAAAGTAGATGTAACTTCACAATAAAGAAATACATGTGAACAATAAAATACCATTTTTAAAAACCTATCAGAATAGCAAAGTCCAACTATTTCATAATATACTGAGACGGTAAAGATGCATAAAAACAACGATCTTCCATTTTGTGGATGAGCAGGTAAAGCCAAGTGCCCTCTGGAGGAGATCTTAGTGACATTGTAGCAGAAGCAGATGGCGCCCGGTCTAGATCCCTGCGCTGCTGCGTTTCAGTGTATGTGGCCTGATTTCCTAAGGCCGTCAACGCCTACTGCAATGGGCTGGGATGCAGGGCACGCACTGGTTCGTGCAACATCCACAGTATATGACATAATAGGTGAAGGAGGATTACAAGGCCAGTAGGGTTGGCTGGTTGCTGTTAGTGTCATAGGTATACTGAGAAAAAAAAAAAAATATGGGCTCAACTGCCAATCAAGATACAATAAGGAAGCCAGAAGCCTTCAAAGAACCGTTTACCATTCAAAAGGCAGCTTTTGGTTCTACTGGACCTGTAGAAACTCTGCCTCATGGCTAGACATCACCTGCTTACTTGGCTGGAGCTCTCACCACAAGCTGGTTAGCGTCAGATCCTCCGAGTCATTAGGGCAGGCACGGCAGGAACTCCGCATACAGTGAATGGTACATTGTGACCAGGCATGAGCATGTCCAGAGGGACAGCTAAGGGATGTGACCTGGTGGCCCAGCCCCCCATATTACCTACTTTGTGAAACCAGTGTGTCTCCCTCAGGTCACACCCATGATTTCACAGAGTTCCCATAACCAGTCATCAGAGGATGATAAAACCCAGGGCTGGTTCACAGATGGGTTGGCTCAAGAATATAGCATACGAGTTAAAAATAGACTGCTTAAGCAACATAAGCCCACTCAGGCTGGTCATGAAAGGCAGCAGAGAGGGGAGATTCTCACCACCAAGGGTGGACCTTGAAGCAATACAAATGTTCACGCACTTGTGTGGGTGGCGTAAGTGGGGGCAGGTTCAACTGTGGCAGATGCTGCTGGTACTCTAACCATATTCTCCCTCCCTCGCCCTTCAGTTCATGCTGGCGGGGCTTCCAACGAGCAGCACCTGTGTTTCTTTCCTTCTCTGGGCAGTTAAATCCATGTTGCCTGCCTATGAAACAGGTCCGAAGCGTTGGGGAGTTAATCCCCCCAGGCAGCGGAAGAGAGAGAAGCAAGGTGGGGAGTGACTCTGAGGGGAGAAGCATTTCATACCTAAGGGTAGAGAGGATTCCCAGGACATCATGAAGTTCAACTCAGAATCACTGTTGGTCAATTTTGTTACCTTTTAAAATTATCTACAATCTCATTATTACCAAAACCCAAGGCAGAGCGGTGCTCTGTCCTCAGCTGCCACTGCTCCCAGGACCCTACAGTGGCCCTCGGCAGTGACTGACCTGAGAGACAGGAGTCAGGGTACCTATAACCCAGCTCCTTCACCCTCTGAATAAGGTAACTCTGAGGCCTGTGTCAGTACTAGCTCCTGGAGTTTCCTAGAGCCTCAGAAGGACTGAAGTCCAAATATTCAAAATATCGAACGACTTGTTGATACACACATTACTGGCTTCCTTCCCTGGCTCGTCCCCCCGCCCCCGTTGGGTTTTTCTTCACCAACTAAATAAACCATTTGTATCTGAGTCCTTGTCTCAGGGTCTACTGCTAAAGGAACCCGATCAAGATGGGGTTTTGTTAAACTTGTAAATGCACATGCCTTTTGCCCCAAGAATCCACTTGCAGGACTATATCCCAAAGATATACTCGCACATGTGCCCAGAGACATGTGCTCTTTATCCTCATAAACACCACTGAATGCTTACTATACACTAGGCATTAAAGTTCTTTTCATATAGTGATTGACTCGGTCCTCCGAAGAACCCTCTGAAATTACTACTAAATTCCCACTTTACACAAGAGGAAACGGGGGCATACAGAGGTTAAATACTAATTAAAACTATGAGCTGATACTACAGAGCCAAGGTTCAAACCCAAGAAATCAAGGCCCGTCCTTGTCCACTCTTTATATCCATGCCAGCAAGAACACTTAGAGCATCATTGTTTGTATGAGCTAGAAACAGCCAAAATGTCCTTCATGGGAAGCCAGTTAGGTAAATTAGGGTATGTCATATTAAAATATTCATGGCTATTAAAAATAAGAACGTTCATTTATTAATATATTATATATTTTTATATATTAATATAGAAAAAAGCCCAAGATACTGTTAAGTGAAGAAAGCAAGGTGCAGGACGCTGTGGCTTCCCATTTTGCAAAATCCAAAGAGCTATGCGTACATTCATGTTTCTACGTGTGTTAACTGTCGTGGGAATAGCTGTTGCCTCACGACAGGCCTGTGTGTCAAGCATGAGTGGGAGGTGGACTTTACACTGTGAACCATTTTTTTTACCGCTTTGATTCTCCACCTTACGTATATATCACTCTTTCAAAAAGCCATACTAAAAATATGTGTAATTAGGGTATATACTAGTTGACACAGGCTCACAGAGGAAGGAGCCATATGCATTCTTCTGGAAGAGTCTCAGAAGCCTCATGAAAAGACCCTCACGTAGGGATCAATGCAGAAGAGGATCGCTCCTGACAGAAGCACACGTGAAGTTTCAGAAATGTGAGCGCTCACAGGACTGCAATTTAATGTGTAGAGTTTGAGGAAAATGAAGCTAGGAGGAGAGGCCAATGTCCGGGGGTCTGTGGATACAGGACATCACAGGAGACACGAAACATTCAGTCCCCTCAATAGCCACAGACAAAGATGTTTTTATTTTTTATTTTTTTATTATTTGGAAATTTTTTCAAAGATATTTTTATTATAGGTTTTAAAAAAATACCTTTGAATGCCATGCGTACCGTATTTGGCATTACAAGAAAAAATAAAGAAAAATGTATCGGGTTAATAAAGGTTTCCTATAAGGAACATTATTTTTCTTCATCTTCTCTTTACCGCAGAGAGTGCAAGCAGGGGACTGCCCTGGAGGGTCCCCCCACACCCCGACTGTGAGTTCAGGGTCTTCGTCTGCAAACACAGGTCCTGACAGTACAGGCCGCATAGAGTTCCTGTGAGGATGGATGGAGAGAATTCGGGTAACGATCGGCGTGTTGCCCGGCGCCTACCGGGCAGCCAATAAGTGGCCCCTACTATTGTTGTCCAGAAGTGCTAATGACAGCTCCAGCGTGAGCACAACCTTACTCCTTCCTGAAAGCAATGAAAGGAAAGCACTTCTCTAGGAAAACGAAGGTCTGCAGTTTTAGTTCAGAGCAACTCCCTGTGCTCAAAATGATCTTGTTTGCCTTTTCCTCTGCCAAACTCTAGATGACACTGGGGATCCGCCTAAAGCCACATGGCTGACTGACAGTGACACAGCTGTGGGATCAGTCAGCCGAGCCCCACACATGTGCCAGGGGCTCTGGTCCATTCAGTGCCCCCAGGATGCTGAACAGTGGCCGCACGAGTCTGACTAGGATTCTACATCAATACTTTACAAAGTCAGAACACTAGTGTCGCTCAGGGAACTACAAAGATCTGAAAGCCACTAGACCTAACGTTATGTTTAAAAAATATATTTTTAAAATATTTTTAAAAATATATCACAACCATCCTTTCTGCTCGGAATGATCGCAGAAAGGTGACACTTAACAAAATAGAAGAAACAGATCAAACGAGCCCTAGTTTGAAAAAATGTCACTGAACCATGCACTGGCAATCCTAATTAACACTCACTAAAGCCACCGAGAAAAGGATGTCAAAGGTGTCAGATGTATCACCCTAGATTAGAACCCAAGTGCGTTAACCTGAACAAGCAGTCGGGACTACTAGAATGATGGAGACACAATCCAAGAAGCTAGACCAGACACAGTTATATCTGATATTTTAGGACTCACTAGACCTATTTTCCGGCTTTTCTCTTATACTCAGTCACCTGTGAAGTTCTCCTTCTGTGATTACAATAACAATTCTTGTTTTTCAAACCAAAAATTTGAGCACATGTTTTCATAATAGCAAATAGCCTTATGGGATCAGGGGAACAGATTATTTTAAGATTGCCTTCTCCCTAGATTCTAGAAATCCGGTCGTATCCATGTGGCAGTATATTTTCTTCTCTCCGCCCTGATCCTTTCTCCCTTAAAATGGTAGATATTAAGCTTTGAATTTAAAGTACTTGGAAAGTGTGACTTCTGTGAAAAAGAGAGGAAAGAATAAACTGGAAGAAGACAAAAAATGTAGGCTAGCAGAACCTGACTACACTATAAAGAGGAGGGTAAGAGAGGGAATAGGACCCTATATAGTAGAGGTTCTTTGGCCAATTTTAGGGACGGTTTAGATGAGGTTAGATTTAATGAAACTTTATGAAACCCAAAGGGGTATTATGACTGAAATGGAAATGAAAATTGTGTTTGTGTTTTTTATTCTACAATGAATAAAAGGAACCAGATGACTGATGTTTATAGCTACTTTTCACTCAACAGATTGCCATTGTTTTTTATTAAGGAATGTTTCTCCCTTAAGGGAGAAAAGAAACGGCTATTTTTTTTTTTTTTGGCAGAGCTATAAAATTTCTTAGTACTTTCATAAGCCTAAATTTCACAGTCATGATCGGAAAAAAGAATCATTCCTCAGAAAATAGGTAACAATAACATCAAAATTACTCTAATGTTTCATTGAGACCTCGAACATTGTGCAAACTTGAAGTAATATTGATGGACCCGATTGACCGTGGATCAGGCCACGGTTTTAGTGACTTCGGGGGTTTCTTGAAGAGATAACATAATTACAAGATGCTACAAAATCATAGGCAATTTCCCCATCTTTGCAGCTTTCAACTCTGAATAGAGGATCCAGGAGACTATTTCTTTAGCATCTAGCTCTTTCCATCTTGTAATGGAAAAAAGAAATAGAGAATGTTTACAGTCTATGACCTTTAAAAACTGTGACATAATCAGAAGCATATTTGTTGGATGGCTCAAGTGAAATTTCATATAATATATTTATATTTGGGGAGGTAGAGGTTTCTAGACTCTTTTTCCTTAGTAATGGTATGAGTTTTAGTTGGGTACGTGATAGCACAATTAACAAACTAACTCTCTTGGCCTCTTGGTACGATCAATCTTTATTTTTAGCCACTATAGTGGGTATCGTTAACTTTCACTTCTCTAATAAATAATAATCTTGTGCATATTTTCAGATGCTTATTTTCCATTCATAAAATTTCTTAGATGAGGTGTTTATTCAAATCTTTTGCTTATTGTTTATTACAATGTTAATCTTACTATTGAGTTGTAAGAATTTTTTGGTATATTATGGACACAAACCCTTTGTCAATATAGATATATGTTTACACATCTTTTTTTTTTTATGCTTTGGCTTACCTATTCACTTAATAGTATCTTTAGAAAAGCAAAAAGTTTTCCTTTCAACAAATTCCAAATTTTAATTTTAAAAATTTAATAGGATATACTCTTGTTTCTGATTTTAAAAAACCTTTGCAAAACTCAAGGTGACCCAGATCTCATGGTATATTTTCTTCTAGAGTTTTAAAGCTTTAACTCTAACATATTTAAGTCCATGATCCATTTGGAGTTAATTTTTATATATGGTATGAAGTAAAAGTAGAGAGCTTTCATTTATTTTTGTTTAATTTTTTTTTTTTTTTTTTGCATGTGGCTATCAGTTGTTCTAGCACTATTGTTAGAAATTATTCTTTCACCAATTAATTGCTTTGGAAGCTTTGTCAAAAATAAGTTGACCATATTTCTGAATTCCTATTCTGTTCCATTGATCTATATTTTTACCTGTATATCTATATCATACTGTCTTGATTATTTTAGCTTTATAATAACTTTTGAATTTATGTATATAAGTTCTTTAATTTTAGTCTTTTTTCAAATTCATTTTGGCTACTCTAGGTTTTTGGGATTTTCTTACAAATTTTACTATTGGTTTACCATTTTACAGAAAATGCTTATTGGACTTTGATTGGAATTGCCTTTAATCTGTAGATAAATTTGAGTAGGGCTACCATCTTAACAATATTGAGTCTTCCTTCTGTGAACATAATATATCTCTCCATTTAAGTCTTCTTTAATTTCTCTCAGCAATGCTTTGTGCATATTTTATCAAATTTATCACTGTTATATTTTTGATGCTATTAGAAATGATATTGTCTTTTAATTTTCCTTTTAATTATTTGTTGCTGGTATACAGAATGATTTATTTTAAAAATCAAACCTTGACTTATTTCTGGGATACAAAGGTGGTTCAATATTTGTGAGTCAGTGTGATACATCACATAAACAAAAGAAAGGATAAAAACCATATGCTCAAAAAAAAAAAAAAAACCATATGCTCATTTCAATAGATGCAGAAAATGCATTCAATAAAGTACATTATTTATTCATGATAAAAACCTTTAATTAAGTAGGTTCAGAAGGAACATGTCAACATAATAAAGGCCATATATGAAAAACCCACAACTAACATACTCAATGATGAAAAACAGAGAGCTTTCCCCCTAGGATCAGGAATAAGACAAGGATGTCCACTCTCACCACTTTTATTCAACATAGTACTGGATGTACTAGCCACAGCAATCAGACACACACACAAAAAGAAATAAAAGACCTCCAAATTGGCAAAGAAGAAGTAAAACTTTCACTATTTATAGATGACATGGCACTATATGTAGAAAACCCTAAAAACTCCACCAAAAAACTACTAGAACTGATAAGAGAATTCAGTAAGTTTGCAGATACAAAATCAGTATACAGAAATCTAGTGCATTTCTATACACTAATAATAAAATAGCAAAAAGAGAAATTAAGAAAACAATCCCATTTATGATTGCATCAAAAATAATAAAATACCTAGAATAAATTTAGCCAAAGAGGTGAAAGATCTATACTCTGAAAACTATAAAATATTGATGAAAGAAATTGAAGATGAGACAAACAAATGGAAAGATATTCCATGCTGATGAATTGGAAGAACAAATATTAAAATGCCCATAACCCCTAGGCAGTCTACAGACTTAATGCAATTCCTTTCAAAATACCAACAGCATTTTTCACAAAACTAGAACAAATAATCCTAAAATTTTTATGGAACCATGAATAACAAAAGCAATAAAATAACTGCTTAATCATAATCATAAACACTGGAAGTAATAACCAAACTGGAGGTATCATAATCCCAAACTCCAAGATATACTACAAAGCTATACTGATCAAAACTGTATGGTGTACAGTACTGGCACAATATAGACACACAGATAAATGGAACAGAATAGAGACCCCAGAAATAAACCTACATACATATGGTCAATTAATCTTTGACAAAGCAGGCAAGAATATGCAATAGGGAAAAGTCTTTTCAACAAATGGTATTGGGAAAACTGGAGAGCTATCTGCAAAAGAATGAAAGTGGGCCACTTTCTTACATCATACACAAAAATGAACTCAAGATGGATTAAGGATCTAAATATGAGACATGAAAGCATAAAAATCCTAGATGGGTGCACAGGCAGCAATTTCTCGGACATCAGCTATAGCAACATTTTTCTAGGTGTGCCTCCTGAGGCAAGGGAAACAAAAGCAAAAATAAACTATTGGGACTACATAAAAAAAACTTCTGCACAGCAAAGGAAATAATCAACAAAACTAAAAGACAACCCATTGAATGAGAGAAGATATTTGCAAATAATATATCTGATAAAGGGTTAGTATCCAAAATAAACTTATACAATTCAACACCAACCCCAGCCCCCCAAATAATCCAATTAACAATCAATAGAAGACATCTAGATGGCCAACAGACATGTGAAAGGATGCTCAACATCACTCATCATCAGGGAACTGCAAGTCAAAACCACAATGGGGGCAGCACCTGGTGGCTCAGTGGTTGATCATCTGCTTTCAACTCAGGTCATGATCCCAAGGTCCTGGGATTGAGTCCTACGTTGGGCTCCCCGCATGGAGCCCGCTTCTCACTCTGCCTGTGTCTCTGCCTCTCTCTCTGTGTCTCTCATGAATAAATAATTTTAAAAAAACCTCAATGGGATATCACAAGAAGCAATAAGTGTTGGTAAGGATGTGGAGAAAAATGAACCTTTGTGCACCATTGGTGGGAATGCGAACTGGTGCAGCCACTGTGGAAAACAGTATGAAGGCTCCTCAAAACATTAAAAATATAATTACTATATGATCCAGTAATTCCACTACTGGGTATTTGAAAGAATATGAAAACACTAATTTGAAAAGATATATGTACTCCTATGTTTATTGCAGCATTATTTACAATAGCAAAGATACAGAAGCAGCTTAAGCATCGTTGACAGATGAATGGATAAAGAAGATGTGGTGTTATGTACATTAGCAGATTACTCAGCTATAAAAAGAATAAAATCTTGCCCTTTGCAACAACATGGATGGATCTAAAGGATATAATGCTGAGTGAAATAAGTCAGTCAGAGAAAGGCAAATACCGTAGGATTTCATTCATATGTAGAATTTATGAAACAAACGAAGAAGAGAAGAAGAAGAAGAAGAAGAAGAAGAAGAAGAAGAAGAAGAAGAAGAAGAAGAAGAAGAAGAAGAAGAAACAACCCAAAAAACAGATTCTTAACTATAGAGAACAAACTGGTGGTTGCTAGAGAGGAGGCGGGAGGGAGAGAGGTGTAATAAAGGAGATTAAGAATACACTTATTGTGATGAACATTGAATAATGTATAGAAATGTTGAATCGCTATATTGTACACCTAAAACTAATATAGCACTATACGTTAACTATACTAGAATTATAACAAAAGTAAAATAAAATAAAATAATAATTTACCCTAAAATTTAACCTTGCACTCTACAACCTCGCTAAACCCACTGGTTAGTTGTAATAGCTTTTTAAAAATCCTTTAGGACTTTGTTCGCATAAACAATGGAGTCATTTGTGAATAAAGAAAGCTTTATCTTTATTTCCAATTCAGATTCCTTTTATTTGTTTTTCTTGTCTTGTTTTTCTGGCTGGGTCTCCGGTACAATACGGAATACAGAACAGATACCTAGTCCTATTCTTTATCCTGAGAGGAAAGCACTCAGTTTTTAACTGTTAAGGATGACACTAAGCTACAGAATTTCATTAATATCATTTATCAGATTAAGGAGGTTCCCTTTAATCTCTAGTTTGCTGAGAGATTTTATCAGGAATCTTCTATTTTTTTCAAATGCTTTTTCTGCATGTATTGAGATGAGTACATGGTTATTCTTCTTAAAAGTCCATTGATACGATGAATTACATTAATCAATTTTGGAATATTAAACCACCTTGTTTTTCTAGGACCACTCCACTGAGTCATGATGTGTTATACTTTTTGTTGTCATTGGATTTGACTGACTAAAACCTCTAATGTAATTTTTGTGTCTGTGTTCATGAGAAATATTGCTATATAGTTTGTAGTCTATAGTCTTTTATGGTCTCTTTCTGGTTTGTGTTTCAGAGTCATGCTGGCTCCATAGAATAACTTGGGACATATTCCATGGTTTTTGTTCATTTGGCTTTTGTTACAGCCGACGCACTTGTATTCTATCTAATATCACATGTATATAGAATTGGAATAGATGAGTGTGGCTGTGAGTAAAAGAGGAAGGACAACAGCACATTCTTTCAAAAATAAATTGAGTATTTGGAGTTAATGGAAGTCATTGTGCCTCCATCACCTGTAAACTGGAATTGATAGTATTATCTATGTCATGGAATTGTTAGGACTTGTTTGAAGTAACATGCAAATGATTGCCACATCGCTGGAATGTAGTTGAATCTCAATAAGTGATAGCCTTTTTTTCTTTGGAAAGTTCCCTGATATCATCATAACTATTATTTTTATAGTGTCCATCATTTAATGATGAAAACCATGGGCATTTCAGGAACAAATTTATAGCTTTTTGCTGCTCGAGAATGTCACATCTCTGGATCCTCACTCTTCTCATAAACCTGCCACAGGACTCTCAAGGCTGGCATCGTACAAGGGAGCAGTGCAAGTACATCTCTGATATGCTCTGATGGACCCCCTGATAAAAATCATTGACTCAACAGAGGTGCAATACCTACAGAACCGATTGCCTTTCATCTCAACTTAGACTGTTTTTAAGTCTGCTAATATATTAATTAATAGCTTCATAAACATTAATTAATTGGAATGCTTTATCTCAAGTAGGTGGGACTCAAGATCGATGGGAGCCTTTGGTCTGAAGAGCCACGAGAGGTAATGGTTACAGCTGATGTTGAAAATGGATGCGACACAATGGATCCTGACTCAAGATTAGAACCCCTGAGCTCATGGTGCAGTTTTGACATTTGCACGCTGCATTCAGCCTTCCAATCAGATACTCACTGAGTGCAAGTCACGTGGTGAACAAGACACATAGGGTCCCTGAGATTTGCTGACGTCATTTCAACCTCTCTGGGACCTTTGTTTATTCTGCTGACTGCATGAGTTTACATGAGGAGCGTTGACATAGACACACGTTATAATCTCCCCTATGAGAGAAAAATCACAGAACTGTGCAAGTGATTCTCAAGGATATATGAACTTCAATCTCAGATATTTGAATTGTAACTTTTTTGTTACACTCTGTGTTCCCCTCGTGGGGCTAAGAACTCTGAAGAGAAAAATTGCCGCACACCTCTTTGTGTCCGGGCATGTGGTAACTTCCACATAACTGTGGAATAAATGAGTTGGTGAACAAATGCATGAGTGGAGAGTTTGGAGAGAAAGTATACTGATTAAGAATTCCAAAGATATTAAAAGAATTATTAGTTTAAAAAATAACTGAGATGGAAGAGATATGGACACAAACGTTAGCATACTGGTTAAGACCATAGAATTTGGAGCCAGGTTGTATCAGTTTAGATAGTTTGGAGATCCTGCTTGTCTTCTGCCAACTTGATAACGGTCTCTAAAAGAATAAATTTAACAGTTTTTGCGTCCTTAAATGTATTAGCAGTTATTAAATGAGTCTTGAATATAATTGTTCATTTGGTCAATTTCTGCCAAAACTCAAAACCAATCTAGTTTGGAAGCTGTTCACTTTGTTCCCAAACAAGAATTTACCTTTTCTGTGTAGCATATTAAGTATTTTGATGATGCATTGATCATTCTGGACTTGAATTACAGGAATTAGGGATCAGAATCTCAACCCCTAATGTGGCTGTACTTAAACTTTTTGTGTAGATTTGGGCAAGTCCCTTCAAAATTCTGGGCCCTTTCTTCATCAAGAACAAGAAAACATTAAAACGGACAGTCCTCTGGCTTCTGACAGCACTAGCACGCTGATTCTCTGGTTGGGCTTTGAACATGAACATATGCTTCCAATTTGTGATATATTTCTTATTGTAGTTCCTGAAACAAATGATGATAGCTAATATGTAGGCTGACCTCCTTCAATACCAGATGCATGGGACACACATGCCTAAGAAAAACAAAGGGGGAAGAAGACAATTTTGCTATGACATTTGAGTTCAGAATATCTATATCAATGAAACAGGCATAGTTTCTTGGAAACTTATCCAGAAATAAAAACAGAGGCCCTGATTTCCAGTAAAAAGAAGTTGAAACACAAATAACACCGCTTGGAACTGCTCCCTGGGCTCATTTGGAACAACATTACATTCAGTTCAAGGACTCCATCTGTAGAGCTTGGGTTCCATATCCCTATTCCCATTCTTCCACCTGCCAGGCCCATCACAATTTATTTCTCTCATCATTTGAACCACAGCCTCAATTCTGTCCTGCAATGGAGTCTGCAGAGATCTAACCCAACCCAAAGCAATCTTGAATCCTGAAATGGTGACAAAGGGATAATTCTGCCACTTATTCCCTTTCTAAAAAAAAGGAAATTTCTCCAGCCTGTGCATTCAGGTGATGGGCTTTTGGGTCATGCTATAAAGAATCCAGTCCTTAATTTTTCCTAATTCTCAGAACCTATCATGAGATACCTTTTCCTTCCAGTAACAGAGAAGGACCTGAAAAATTCAGGCACACAGCTGGTCAGTAAACACTGAGAGTGGAAAACATATCTTACAGAACATATTTACCTAGGTCGAACACCATTTAGATTTTCAGCACCTGTCTGGTGTGTTGACTTGTATGTATTTAAATGACCAGATATCATTTCAATTCAGGCAGGAAATCATTCAGCCACTTATCATTTACAGTCACTAAAAGTCAGGCAGATAAACAGACAATTTTTAATCTCTGCTTTTACTGAAGAAAAATACTTATTTTTCACTTTGAGTTTTGCCCTCTCTGGTATGTTAAAGAAAATGAATATAGGGCCGGCTTAGTCTACATTTAATGGAAGCTCTATTTTATGCTCTGTGCAGTAGAGAAAAAAATAATAAGAAACCCGAAAAGTTGCAAAGGAAGTGCTATTGAAAATGTCCAAGCTTTTTTTTTTTTTTTTTTTTAAGAAAAAGTGTTGTAGCAGATTAGGGTGGGTAGCCAGTTGTGGCTGTGGACAACCACAAAGGAGCCTTAAACATCTCATCAGAAATTTTAAGGTCCACCGGCCTAGAGTGGTAAGATGTATCTTTACAAATGACAAAGGAGCTCTACGCCTCACCAGGGCAGGGCTGGCTCGCAGTCAACTCCATGTCCTTCACAGAGGCTCTGATGATGGTGCCAATTCCTGGGGTAAAAGTCGGGGATTGATTAATCCTGACATTTGTTTCAATTTCTCGGTTGTGTGTAGAAACTGCTGCAAGCTTGAATACGAGTGACAATGCAAAGTCAGTGTTCGGGAAACAGACTAAGAGTCTCTGGAGGAACTTTAGAAGTTGAAGATCCATTTTCTACTCCACACTCACCTTGTCACATGGTGACTTATTGTGGTTGATTTTGTATTTTTAATGACAGTCTTCTCAAGGCGCTAGAGACTGGGGGAGTGGCAGGTTTCTACCCCTCCTGGAATACAGTTCATTAGGACTCTAGAGGCTCACTGTGACTGGGAAGGGCTTCAAAATAATTTTGACCAAGATTTCACTTTCTCAGGGTTCTGTTTACTAAAGGAAATCTCAGAAACCAAAATGAGCCACAAGGTGTTAATGATTAATGATACCCCTCTGCCTGTTTACTTTGTTTCTTCCCCAGATTATGTTTGCATGTTGACCTATCGTATCAACGTCCATAGCCCAAAGTATAAGTAATATGGGAATTTTAAAGATAAACGCAAAGCCGAGGATTGAGGAGTGGTGGTGGGTTTTGTTTTGTTTTCTGGTTAAGAAGGTCTTTTTTAACAACCCTGTTCAAGAGGAGGAAAACACATAAATGAACAATTACATAAAACGGGAAAAGCTGCCTCTATTTCTCAATGGATTATGAATTTAGTTTCTTTATAGATGTAAAATAAGGATGATACCACCACTTCAGATACTTATTTTAAGAATTAAACGAAGGAATTTGTGAAAGAACATATCCTAAAACAAAGTAAATGTTAGCTTCTGTTCTATGTTCTGAAACAAAGATCCTGAATTTGGCATCTGTTGTTCATATTTTATTACTGAGCATTAATTGTAGTCAGAGAAGGACAAGAAACAGTAAAGGAGAAATCAAGAATCCCAACAACTTTTGTATGTTGTTGACTCTACACACGTTCTATACAAGACTAACTCTCACAAGTATACTGGTGACAGATAAGATGATTAAGGAACCGGTAAAGTTTAGGTATAGGCACTGCAATTTTTGTTAGCTCTTCATCTGTCTTTCCATTCACTCAGTCACTCATTCACTTATTTATTTGAATTGCAAATAAAGGATAGGTAGGTGCTCAGTATTTTTTTGACAAATAAGTGAAAGATTTATGAAGAATCTATTATGTTTTAAGTACTATCCTAAGTACAAGGAATTTTTTAAAAATAGGAAAGTTTTGCCCTCATTGACATATACTATGACAGAGATAATATATCCAGAAAAACACGTGCACATCTCTGAATGTACAAAGGAGGAAGTGTCACAAGTATGTGTCTATACGAGCACCACTCAGTATGTTGCCCACCCCCAGTGCATTGTTTCTTTGCTAACAGATCTGGGTCATTATTTGCTTCGTGTGGTTTCTTCCTAACAACAAATATCTGTGCAAGTCTAAGCAACAGGGTCTGTGCAGTTGTTAAGTCGAAGTTACTGCCCAAGTTTTGGGGTTCTTCCCCTGTCAAGTAAATATATGGACAAAGAAGGATATCCCTGAAGGAAGCTTCTGGGTCTCTGACAGATACCCCTCTGCTTGTCAAAAAGAACATTCATTAGATATAATGAAACAAGCCCAGCTTGTTTCCTGGTGTGGAGGAAGAAGGGGAGTTTTGAGGCTAGGAATTCCAACAGGACAAACTCATACCCAGCCTCCCTATAGTACGACATCCACAATAGCCAAAGTATGGAAAGAGCCCTGATGTCCATGGACAGATGCATGGGTAAATAAGATGTGGTGTATAGACACAATGGAACATAACTCAGCCATCAAGAAGAATGAAGTCTTTCCATTTGCAACAATGTGGATGGAACTAGAGGGTACTACGCTAAGCGAAATAAGTCAATCAGAGAAAGACAAATACCATATAATTTCACTCATATGTGGAATTTAAGAAACAAAACCGATGAACCTAGGGGAAGAAAAGGAAAAATAAAATGAGTTGAAAATTGAGAGGGAGACAAACCATAAGAAATGCTGAACTCTAGGAAGCAAACAAGGTTGCTGGAGGGGAGGTAGGTAGGAGGATGGAGTAACTGGGTGATGGGCACTAAGGAGGGAATGTGATGTGATGAGCACTGGGTGTTATATGCAACTGACGAATCACTAAATTTTAGCTCTGAAACTAATAAAAAATTTAAGAAGAGCAAAAATTTAAAAAAAAGGAAGGGAAGGAAAAGTAATATGGGATGAAAACAGAGAGGGAGGCAAACCATGAGACTCTTAACTGTAGAAAACAAACTGAGGGTTGCTGGAGGAGAGTTGGGTGAGGGGGTGGGATAATTGGGTGAAAAGGGCATTAAAGAAGGCACGTGATGTGATGAGCACTGGGAGTTATAGGCAACTGATGAATGCTAAATTCTAGGATTTAGGAAACAGTGCCTACCTCATAGGGTGACTGAAGATCAAGTAAGTCAGTCATGTTTAATGTAGTTATTGGCCAAATTAAGTGTTCTATATTATCCATTATTATTATTATTAGAATAATTATCATTATTACTATTCTTATTTTCAACATCATAGTACTTGCCTAGTTAAAAAAATTTTATACTAACCATTAACCCAATGAAATAAGCCCAAACTCCCAAGTCCTTTATAATCTGTCTCCAACTTATGCTTCTTTCTGGCTTTATCTGCTGCCCCACGCTGCCCCACATCCTGTACTTTGCTGTGATGGCTGACTTCCCATTTCCTCTATACATCATGTGTTTTTACCCCCTCTGTCTCTGCGCCTGCTGTTTCCACTGCTTTGGATAGCCGTTAGCACAAGCTCTACCTGGAAAACTCCTTGCCATCTTTTCATATATTAGAGTTCAAGGGCATCTCTCTTGTGAAGTTTTCCCTGACTCCCAGCCTAGGGAAAAAGTAGTCACTATTGTGTAAGTGTGTTTTACAGATATTTGTGTCTCCTCTACAAGACATCAAGATCTTCTGGATGCTGACTTTACAACTCATCTTTTTTTTTTTTTTCTTTTTGGTATCTACTGCAGAACAAAGCATGCACTAAGTGCTAACTAAATATTTGTTGAATGGGTAAAGTTTCTAAAAGTATAGAATGTTCTTAGGTAGATTATCTCATTTGATCCTTTCAAAATTCCTGGGAAGAAGCCAGGGCAAAGTAGAATAGCATAATGATTTAAAAAAAAAAAACACAACAATTTCTAGAGAAGGATGATAAGTGACTTGTGACTTGAGTCTGTAGGACCTTGAGCAAGATGTACTCTCTGATACTCGTTTGCTTCTGTAAAATGAAAGTAACATTTATATCTATTATTAAATTATATATGTGGATATAAATCCACATTAAGTGTATATCACTGTGCTTGACACATGCTAATAAACAATAATTCTTTAAAATTACTATACCGAGAATCAAAGATATTGAATGACTTGTGCAAAGTCACACGGCTAGCCAAAGACCGAACTGAGTGAAATCCTGTTCTGATTCCTAGTCCAGTTATCTTCCTGTTCTAACATGACCTCCTTCTCCTCGAAATATTAATAAAGAGAACCAAGAGAATTTTCTATTGCTTTGCTATGGTGCTAGTGCATCTAAGGTGAATATAAGGAGCAGACAGAGAATTGGCTTTCCTGATTAATTCCAAACTAAAACGTGTATCTTGATAATCAAGTTTTAAAACATCATCGACTAAATACCATCATAAAACACTAATACCTTGAATTTGCATAATACTTTTCCTCCAGAGTATGTAGGATTTTCTTGTGATATTTTGTTTATCTTCTAAGCTATATAAAATGGTATTCTTACAATTTTATATTCATTCATTATAGATAGATAGATAGATAGATAGATAGATAGATAGATAGATAGATTGCTTGCTACATGCTGCCACTGGATGAGACACTAGAGATACAAAGATGAAAGATTGCAACTCTGTCCTTGACTATTAATTTAGGTGAAGGAGTCTGACATGGAATAAACCACAAGTACTCAAACTAGTGAGTACTACCATGGTGACATAAGCAGAAATTTATGGCAGCAAGAGCATACAAAGTTTGCTTAGGAATAATGGAAATGAAAGGGATTTGGGAGCTAAATCTGGGAGTGCTGTTTTATTCTATAAACCAGTAGTCTCCACACATTTTTGCTTACACACTCCTATTTAGAAAAAAAAACTGTCTTGGGCATTCATCCTTAATATATCTTTAATGCATTTAAAAATAGAGTATGCGCCTGTATAACTGCTAATATATTACATTTGGGATGGTGGTGATCTCAGGGCCGTGGGATGGAGCCCCACATCAGGCTCTGTCCTAATCCTGGAGTCTGCTTGTCCCCTCCCTCTGCCCCTCCCTTTGCTCACTCACTTTCTCTCAAGTAAATAAGTAAATAAAATATTTTAAAAATACTACTATCCATAGTAAAATTGTCCATATTAGTTAAACTTGGGGAAAAATCCAAATATCCATCAACAAGAGAGTGGATAAACAGTTCTTGATGCATTTGCACAGTGGCATATTCTTCCTCAGTAAAAATTAATGAACTACAGCTTCACGCCACACTATGAATGAATCTTTAAAACATAATACTGAATTTAAAAACAAGTTACAAAGACCAAATACAGTAGGATACCACTTTTTAAAAATTTAGGAACAAACTACACAATATAGTATTTCTAAATAAATACATATACCATAAACCTACAAAAAAGTAAGGAAATCATAAAAGAGTTAAATTCTACTTGGATAGGGATGGGGAGTGTGTAAAAGCAGCAGGTCAGGAGAGGTGAAAGCAGAGGTAGATGGGATAGTTCTGGTGATGTTCTAGGATGTAAGTCAGTAGTGAGTTCACAGGCATGCATTTTATTACTATACTCTATAACTTGTATATATGTCACATTCTTGTTTTAAAAAAAGATTTTTTTATTTATTCATGAGACACACAGAGAGAGAGAGAGAGAGGGGCAGAGACACAGGCAGAGGGAGAAGCAGGCTCCCTGCAGGGAGCTTGATGCAAGACTCGATCCCGGGTCTCCAGGATCACGCCCTGAGCCAAAGACAGGCGCTAAACCACTGAGCCACCCAGGCATCACCATGTCACATTCTTCAGTAAATATCAAATATCATGTGATAAAAAGAATGAATATAAATAGAAGTCCCAGTACTTTCTTCTTGGACCTCATTCTTCCTGCTGGAGCTACACAGAGATTATTAAATTAGACAATGGGAGCCACTGATATATTTTCAGTAGGGGAGTGAAATTTATATTCCTGTTTTAAAAGGAAGATATTTTAATCATCAGTATAGAGGACAGACAATTCATATGAGATATTGAAGTTCTGACTCAATGCAGTGGCTTTGGGAACATATTATATAGAGTGGGCTTGAGAGCTATTTAAGAGCTAGAATTACCAGGAATTAGTGATATGTAAGGAGCTGACAATCATTTAAGATGATTTCCAAACCAATGCCCTTAACCAAAACAGAGAATATAGCCAAAGAAGCATAATTATGCTTCTCCATAATTAATAATTAATAATTAGGCATAATAATTAAGCCTAATTATGGAGTATAATGATAGAGAGTAGAGTGTTATACATCTGAGAGTTTTAAGCATCTATATAAATAAAAATGAGATTGTCTGGCACCAGGTAGAAATACCTTCTGGAGCTCGAGAGAATGGTGGGCTGTGGAAATACAGCCCAAATATTACCAATGCACCAGTAACTAAGAACACAGAAGTAGATGGGATCATTAAAAAAGAAAAAAAAAAACAGCATGTCAAATAAAAGGTGAAGAGAGCTGTACTGGATTCCTAGAGGCTGTCAACCATGAAGGAGGCTGAGGAAAAGAGAATCAGGAAAGTGTAGAAAAGCCAGCAGCTATGATGTCAAGTACCTCTAGATAAGTCAAGTGAAATAAAAATTATAACTGAAACACAGAGGCTATGCCTAACTCAAACCTGTAAACCAGATGCCTTAGCTCCTCTGTGGGTGCCCTAGCCACTCATCCAATGTTTTTACAACGTGAGCACCAGAGAATGCTATAGCTACTTGAAATGTCTAAAGAGACATTATTCCTCTTCCACAAACACTAGGCAACTTTTATCTACATTATGTAGATCGTTCTTTTATTTACATTATGTAAAGTTCAGCTCTTGTAGTGCTTAAGAATATTTTCTGTTAATAGTGAAAGGAACCCATTTATCATAATCAATACACACATATATAATATATAATACATATAACATATATATAAATATATACAAAAAACATAATAGGGACCGTGTATAGTCCCTATTATGTCACAGGCACTGGGCTAGAGACTGTTGGTGATGGAAAGATAATAACTATGCCTCAAGGAAGTTACAGTATTAAACCAAAAAATAAATCCCTCAAGAATTAATTATAAATCACTAGGTTCTTATCTGAGTATCACAGTATATTGTGTTTTAATACCAACACTGTAACATTTACATTATTTTTTAAACTTCAGTTTTACTGCATTTTTACAACATATCAGACTTCACCAAATATATGCCTTGCTATTGTATTATATTACTGCTTTACTGTGTATCTCAATAAAGCATGCAGTTATGTCACAAAAGATTAATTATAAATCTAGTTTATGGAATAAGAATGACTTTCCAGGGAAAGCGACGTTTAAGCTGGGAAACCAACTGGCAAGCATGGAAGTATCATAATTTTCATGAGATAGTTAATTTGGAAAAAAAAAAAGAAGTCTTCCACTATAAAAGTGATTGAAAACCACTGCATTATATAGAAATTCCAAATTATAAATTACGTTGGCCATGTTAAAAATATCTAACTTCAGATGTAGTATGTATATGCAATGGAATATTACTCAGCCTCAAAACAGAATGAAATCTTGCCATTTCCAAAGACCTGGATGGAGGTAGAGAGTATTACACTAAGTGGAATAAGGCAGGGAGAAACAAATATCATATGGTTTCACTCACATGTGTAATTTAAGAACCGAAAAGGAACAAGGAAAAAAAATAGACAGACTTAGAAAAGATTCTTAACTGTAGAGAACAAACAGATGCTTACCAGAGGAGGGGAGGGCATAGGTGAAATAGCTGAAGGAGATTAAGAGTGCACTTACCATGATGAGCACTGAGTGATGTGTAGAATTGTTGAGCCCCTCTATTGTATACTGATACTAATTTAACAGTGAATTGTAACAATGCTGGAATTAAAATTCTAAGAAATCTAACTGCAATTACTAATGTAGTATGATGTCTTTTAAAAGATGTGGAGGGACTTTGGCAAGGGAAACATAAGCAAAATTAAACCTTTGGGACTTCACCAAAGTAAAAAGCTTTTGTACAGTGAAGGAAAACATCAACAAAACAAAAAGACAACCCATCAAATGGGAGAAGATATTTGCAAATGATATATTCAATAAGGGGTTAATATCCAAATGTATAAAGAACTTATGTAACTCCAAACCAAAAAAAAAAAAAAAGCAAATAATTCAATTATTCACTTAGAAATGGGCAGAAGACATGAGCAGACATCTTTCCAAAGAAGTCATCCAGATGACCAACAGACACATGAAAAGTTGTTCAACATCATTCATCATCAGGGAGATGCAAATCAAAAACTACAATGAGGTATCACCTCCTATTTGTCAGAATGGCTAAAATCAAAAATATAAGAAACAATTGTCAGGGACGTGGAGAAGAATGAACCCTCCTGCACTGTTGGTGGGAATGCAATCTGGTGCAACCACTGTGGAAAGCAGTGTGGAGGTTTCCTAAAAAATTAAAAGTAGGACTACCCTATGATCCAGTAATTCCACTACTGGGTATTTACCCAAAGAAAACGAAAACACCAATTCGAAAAGATATCTGCAGACCAGTATTTATTGCAGCATTATTTACAATAGCCAAGATATGGAAGCAACTCAAGCGCCCATCAATAGACGAGTGGATAAAGAAGATGTGGTGTATATCTGCAGTGGAGTATTGCTCAGCCATAAAAAAAAATGAAATCTTGCCATTTGCAACAACATGAATGGACCTAGAGGGTATCATGCTTAGTGAAATAAGTCAGCCTGAGAAAAAGCAAATACCACAGGATTTCAGTAATATGTGGATTAAGAAACAAAACAAATGAACAAAAGAAAAGAGAGAGAAAGACAAAGCAGAAAAGACTCTTAACTACAGAGAACAGATGGTTACCAGAGGGGAGGTGGGTAGAGGGAGGGACGAGTGGAGCAGATGAAGGGGATTAAGAGTACACAGTGTTGAGCATCTCCCTTTGGCTCAGGGCGTGACCCCGGGGTCCCACGTCGGGCTCCCTGCATGGACCCTGCTTCTCCCTCTGCCTGTGTCTCTGCCTCTCTCTCTTTGTGTGTCTCTCATGAATAAATAAATAAATAAATATTTTTTAAAAAGGCTTTTTAAAAAAGAGTACACTTATCCTGATGAGCACTGAGTAACGTATAGAATTGTTGAATCCTTCAATTGTACACCTGATACCATTTATTTTCTTTTTCAAAAACTCACACAGTGACAATATGGGAACCTAGGGGGTCCAATTCTAAGATTTGGTTTAGGCAAAACTCCTGCTAGTAGCTTTAAACTGAGAAAGTCCCCAGACCACGGATTTTGTGGAGCTCCATTCCTCTAGATATCTGCAGGTGAGAGCTTTGTCAACTGGCCTTGTATATAATGTTCTGTTCTGTTCTGTTCCAGAAAATGTATAACTCTTTAGGCATTTTAATAACTAACCCAAAGCTGTAAATAAAGCAGTGATAAAGACTAATAGACACAGCTGTGTTTTGATTCTGCACTTTTCATATGAAGTCCATTTTCAGAGGCCCCTTTTTCCTTCAAAATGTAAAAGCTGTGTAGTTCTTATCTATCACCCTGTTGACACATCATGATGTGCTTTTATAAAAAGCAATTTGAAAAAAAACTTAGTGAGGTTTTAAAAAAAACGATTATTTTTCCTAACATTGTCTTTTTTTCTTTCTTTTATTGCAAACATGCCTTACAAGAATGAGGCCAGGTACAGGTTTCTGATAAAATATGATTTAATATTTGGGTTAACTTTTGCAGTTGACCTTACAATTTAAGCACATTCGTGTAAAACATCAGATGTGTAGAGAATAGAAAATAGTAATTAAAAATAAAATGGGTAATAACTGAAAAAACCTAGTAAAATATTTACCAAATAATTAACTCTGTCTGTGGCCACCCTGGTTAATCAAACACTTTGTGACCCACATCACTCTGTAGGAAATGACATTGCTTTCACCCTAAACCAGTTTTTCTAAACGGTGCTTATGTCAGAGTGGTGAGCTGGGAAGCAGGTGGAAAAGTAATTCTTTACTAAGTTCCCAAAAGTTTACAAGGAAGGGCTCTTATCTCTGCTACTTTTTTAAGTTACTAGTACCTGGATGGAGAAATAAGCAGTACTTTCAACTTGCAATTTTATCTCCCACAATTTATTGGCTCTTCCAAAACTCAGGTAGAAAGGGAAAAATAAACACTATTTGCAGCAATTCTTCTATCAGTGGGGGGAGATTAGTGAATGAGTAAATGAAATATGGACAAATATGCTCATGTTCCAAGAACAAAGGAAGTTAGCTATTTTGAGCAACTCAAGGCAACTCAATCACTCCTGAATGATTGCCCAAAAAATAGAAATCTCTTATCAGTTTAAAGTGTGCTTCTGCCCATAGAGTCCTATTTTATGTCTCCGATTTTTGGACCTAAATCACATGTATATCCAAAGATGAAGCTCATGGCTCCAAGCGAAATAAAGCGTTGCTTTATGTTCCCAAAGTATTTCAAGAAATGCCCGTGGACCTTGGCTTCATGGCTTCTGAAGGGGAGGGTATATATTCTCAACATAGCTGGCCGGGGGTGGGATGAGGGGTAGCTGAAGCTCAGGAGCCACTAAACCAGACTACACATGCTGCCCAGGACACCCAGGCAGCCTCCAGCCCCCCAGCTCACTGCGGCCGCCTCGGGGGCTCCCCGTCGGTAGGTACAGAGCCTTTCATGGTCTGGTCCCTACCCGGAGTTTTTGCGTCTTCTCTTTCATTCCTAAATCACGGTTCACTCACTCATTCCCACTCCCAGATCTCATTTCCCCATCTCACACTGTACTCCAGACACTCTTTCTTTTTCTTTCAAGTTTGTATTTAAATTCCAGTTAGTGAACATACAATGTAATATTAGTTTCAGGTGTAGAATTTAGTGATTCAGCATTTACACGCAACACCCAGGGCTCCTCACAAGTGCCCTCCTTAATCCCCATCACCTATGTCCCTCATCCCCCCCATCCACCTCCCCTCTAGTAGCCATAGATATGTTCTGTATAGTTAAGAGAGGTTTTCCTCTCTTCACTCCCCCCAGATTGTTCATTGGTTTTGTTTCTTAAATTCCACATGTGAGTGAAATCATACAGTATTTGTCTTTCTCTGACTGACCTATTTCACTTAGTATAATTCTCTCCAGTTCCATACACACTACTGAAGATGGGAGGTTTCATTCTTTTATATGGCAAAATAATATATATATTATATTATCTCCCATATATATACATATATATAAATATATATAAATACCTATATATGTGTGTATATATATATATACACACACCACCTCTTTATCCATTCATCAGTCCAGGGACATTTGGGCTCCTTCCACAGCTTGGCTATCGTGGGCATTGCTGCTGTGGACCTCAGAGTACAAGTATGCCTTTGAATTAGCATTTTTGCATCCTTTGGGTAAATACCTAGAAGTGCAATTGCTAGATCATAGGGTTGTCCCATTTTTAACTTTTTGAGGAACCTCCAAACTATTCTCTAGAGCATCTGTGCCACTGCGTATTCCCACCAACAGTGGAAGAGTGTTTTCCTTTTCTCCGCATCCTCACCAACACCTGTTGTCTCCTGTGTTGCTAGTTTTAGCTGTTCTGACGGATGTGAGGTGATATCTCGTTATAGTTTTGATTTGCATTTCCCTGATGATGAGTGATGTGGAGCATCTTCTCATGCGTCTGTTGGCCATCTGTCTTCTTTGGAAAACAGATACTTTCTTTGCAGTTTTCTAAGGAAATTTAGTTTCCTTCCTTCTTTCCATGGAATGCTCCTGTGTCCCCCCCCAGTCCCCAGGGAAGTTTGCTGAAGCCTTACCCTTCGCTAAGACTTAACTCAAATGTCTTCCTCGTGAAGACTTTCTAAATGCACATACACGTAGACACATGCACATGGACACACATGATTGTAGACCTAAGGTAGAATCGGAGTCTCCCTCAGTAACAAGTCTAGATTAGGTGAGAATCATACATAGCATAATATATTATTACTACTTTAATATTATAAATCCACTAATTGTCATCATCTGCTTGTATAGCTCTCTTCTGTAATTAGACCATGAGCTTCCGAAGGGCAAGACTGTATCTTCTCTCTAACTCTGATACTTGTTATAGTGCCTAGGACTTAACGAATCGTTTCATAAATGCTTGATGGGTGACTGAATTCTCATCCTTCAAGAACCATGGCCATTTCCTTTGCCTCAAGAAGTCTTGCAGGTTCGTCTATGATAGGAATAAATCCCAGCTTCTCTGAGTTCTCGTCACACTTTATTCCTTGCTGTGGCTACTATCACAAAATTTCCTGGATTTTAATTGAACTTTCCCTATCATCTAGGTTATCAGGAAAACATCATGCCTTTGATGATCTTTCCCCACATAGTGCTGTGCTTTGAAAAATGTTCTTCTCAATGTTTGCTGAAATTAATTTACATATTTATAGCACTTTCCCAAATATACATCATTAAACAATGCAGTGGGTCCTTTTTTTGCAGTGTAAGGATGATCCCAGATTCATTTTTATTTGCCAGGGACCAGCACACAACAAATGCCAAATAAACAGGTGCTAAATGCGAAAAGAGAGAATGACTGCTTAGGAAGAAGGACTCTGCTTTGTTCGTCCAGTGGCAACAATCTGGTCCTTGAGCAAATGCTGGGAGTAAGAAAGATCACAACCACCCTGTTTTAATAGCTAGACTCACTGTACACTTTTTCTTTCAGTGCTTAGGTATTCCTGGAAATAGCGACTTCAGGAAGGATAACGGCGGGGTTTTATTTTTTAACTCAGAAGTTAGGGAAGTATAAAGTGTTTGACTTTCTGCCATATGCTCCAAAGTGTTAACAGCACTGCAAGCAGGTGGCGGTGGGTGCCGCAGTCTCTTTCATGGTAGCTGCTTGAGAAGTTAAAGGATGCTCTCAGCACATAAATCAACAGGCACATGGAAGGATCGGATCTCTTGCTGCCAAGAATAAAATCCTCAGAGATTTCGTTGTTCTTAGGATGCTAGTCATAGCTCCATCTATTGAAAACCTTTATACCCTAGCCTTGTGTTAGCCTCCTCACATATATCCTCATTTTGGTCTCCTGACCATCCTGTAGACCACGTATCACTCCCCCCTTTCTATAGAGGAGAAAAGTGAGGCTTAGAAATGTCCATCAGAAAAAAAAAAAAAAAGGAAATGTTCAAGGGTTTACCCAACATTATGTAGCTATCCTGCATCATCACAGGATTTAATTCAATTCTTTTTTTTTTTTTTTAATTTTTTTTTAATTTTTATTTATTTATGATAGTCACAGAGAGAGAGAGAGAGAGGCAGAGACACAGGCAGAGGGAGAAGCAGGCTCCATGCACCGGGAGCCTGATGTGGGATTCGATCCTGGGTCTCCAGGATCGCGCCTTGGGCCAAAGGCAGGCGCCAAACCGCTGCGCCACCCAGGGATCCCTTAATTCAATTCTGATAAAAAATTAGGATAGAAAAATATCATTTTGACTTTCTTTCAGGACTTTTTTGTGCCTACTAAGTGACCCAAACGTGTCTCTGTGACTTAAGAACAGAACTTTATTTCCCCAGTTCATCAGAAGCACAGATAAAGATGAGAAAACGTCACCCCTCCCTACCTGGGAAGGGGGACACATTAGACCCCGTGGGAAACTATCCACAAGGCAAAAATGATCTCAACCAAGACTTTGACCAAGGTAAACAACACAATTGGCATTTTGAATTCTACTCCTTTTGTTCTCCCACGGTCCTGTGTCTGTGAGCACACACGTGGCTACTATACCTCAGTGTGAAAATGGTGCACCGTAAATAAGACGCAGGTCCCAAAGTGACTGGCTTCACTTCAGGAATTCAGCTACTTCTGTTAGTTTGGCACAACTGAGTTTCCTTTAATCTTCTATGTCCCCTGACTCTGCAGCTTCACATTAACTCTGTTTGCTCTCGAGAAACTCGGTCTCTCCCTGCTTCATTCCCACATCAGAACTGGCCCATCCATCACCAGTGTAGGATTTTAAAATACTCAATGATAAAAATGCTCATGGACTGACTGTGGGGACAATTAGGTGTCTCCATAGATCTGGGAATACAGTCGATACATGTAATATTATCCAGAGAATTTGCCTACCTCAGTGTGAAGATATAAATAAAGTTAATAGTTACATAAGATGATTTATCATTCGAATTATGAAAAGCACGCTCTCTAAAACACTCTCCAGATCTCCTGTCCTGACAGAAGCAGCCATAACAACAGAAACAAAACTTCCATAAGAAACAGCTGGCCGAGCCTATTACGAGCCTTAATGTCAACTGTCACAATGATTGCTTCCTCAAATTGACCTCCTCTGACCTAGCAGCTCTCAACTTTCTCTTCTTGGCTCTTGAAGATACTTGTGGATCACCAGATGTGCTTTATAGAAACATGTGGTTTGTATTTTAAACCATATAGGGAAAAGACTGTGTCTATGGTGAGCCCACCAAGATGCCTTGATCCTAAATTCAAGTGTTAGAAAGATCTAGGAGGTTTTAGAAAAAGAATGAAAACATTGGAAGGAAACACATTAAAGACAGAAATGGGTTAATCATAAGAGGCTATGGGAGCTAATGTCAGAAATTTCTCACTGTAGGTGATATTAGAGATGCACTATTTGTTTGCACGTATTTATAATAAACAGGCAAATCTAAATATTTCTTTACTTCCACCTCTAATTTTCACCTAGCTAGTCTACTTTAGGCTAAGCAGGGACATTTCTCATTTATTTTTGCCCACTTTTTCTGCTCAGTTATTGTTATAAGCAGAAACAACCAAAAATTTATCTTTCTGTCATTTGGCATGATTTTAGCCTAAATAATAATAATAATAATAATAATAATAATAGTAATAGTAATTATTATTGCTATTGGTTTAATAGAGGGATCTTATTCACTATATATGGAATTCTCTAATAAAAGTGGGGTGGTTGCTAGCTGAGTGACCGTACTGATACAAAAACCAAGGGTAGCTCAGGGGCCAAAAAAAAAAAAAAAGAAAGAAAGAAAGAAATGTGCTGGAAATAAAATTTTTGTACTGAATTGTCACACACAATACTGAAAATCAGTTGGATCAATTCAGGCAGACTCTCCTATTAAGGCAAAAATCCAGGTTCTATTAATATGACAATTCATTGTTAAAGTTTTATCCTTAGCATATTCTTTTTGTTGTTGTCGTCTTGGCTTGGTTATATTACTTGTATTTGTTTTTACAAAATTTTACAAGGAATTGAGTACTCTTTCAAAAATATTTTTAGAGCGGTGTTGGCTTGTACTAGGGATACCAAGGTAGATGTGACCCCTTCTAGCCTTTTAGGAGTTCAGGATATTCATACGCAGATACTTTCAATGGTACTGGAAAGTCCAATGATCCATGGGAGCAAAGGGGTGGTGTGGAATGTGGTAACTACCAAAAAAATTCACAGAAGACTACAGAAGAGCAGATAATAGAACTAGGAATTAGAGTTGGCCAGTTTGAAGAGGACGGAGGACAAGCTCAGAAAAGCAAATAACAGGGTGACAGAGATACATGGTCTTTTCAAGAAGTGAGAAGCTCTGCGTGATTGGGGCTAGGATGTGAAAGCATCAAGTGTTCTGAGAACAGACCAATGTGTGATAGATTTGTAGATGTATAAAAGACGAAATAAAAGGACTTACACATAGAGATAAAAGTTGATTCGAATCACGTAAGAGATAGGTGTCATTTGAAACAAGGAAGGCGGATTAGAGGCTGCAGTTGGTCTCTGTGGATGGGTTTTGGGTGAGGAGGGAGAGTAGATGAAAATCACTAGGGGGAGTTGGAAATTCAGTTGTGGCTGCAACAGGTGTAAGTTGGTGTAGCTTGTATTAGTGTCAGCAACGGTGTCTGCAACTCCGTGTCTTCGGTAGACCATGTCCCAAGTCTCAATAAACTGTAATAAACATCACTTTGGTGTAAAATATATCCCAATGCCCCCAACTCTAACAGCTTCGGTCAGCACTTACAATGCAGCATGAATCTTCTCTCGGCATAATAGATTTCTGACACCAGGGAGCACAGCTAATGAGGGGGCCGTGAGTGCAGGGCCAGACCCTGAGCTCCTTATGGGACTCCCATGGGTTTGGTCCCTTGTATCGCAGGCAACCTCAGACTAGGTCATCAGAGCACAGAAAGCACAGGTCATGCTTTATTCCCAGGCACTTCCAAATGCACAATGAAAGCCTGAGGAAAAACAACTCCTTCTGACGTGAGAGTCAGCTGCTATGCATCATTACACATTTTTTCTATTCTTGGTACACATTTTTCTATTCTAGGTGGACACTATTGCTGTTTTCCCAGATGCTGGGATAGAAAAGAACCAGAGGAGGTCTTTCTGATTTTCCCCTCCATTTTCTCAAACTTCCATGGTCAGATTCTCCACTTGCTGGCTCCTTTTAGCATTTTTTCTAAAGTCACACTATTTGATACAACATTAAAAAAAAAAAACAAAAAACAAAAACAAAAACAAAAAAACCTACATTTATTCCATTTATTGTTTCAGGCAATTTCCCTATATGATTTATTCCTGGCAGTAATGAACAGGTGTTATTATCTCTGTTTTTCCATCTAAAAACAAGCAATTTAATAACTGCCGAAGGTCACTTTCTAGTGAGTAGAAGAGGGATTCGGGGAAAATGTGTGGAATACAGACACTTCCTAGAAGCTGGTTTTGAACCAAGGAAAAAGAAAGCAATTGCAACCTGTCCATTGCCTCTGAGATTTCACTAACCATCTCTCTTCCTTCTTCTAAGCCTTTCCTATTCAGCAACAGTAAGTCGAGGTTTGTGTGTTAGGAACTAGAGGCAAACTATGTCCTAGATTTGAAGGCAGTTGCTCTTGATGCCGCCTGGCAATTCTGTTAAGAAACTCTTCCCTGAAGCCCTGGGTTTTTTTTTGCTCCCTGTTGCTCCTAGATTCCCCTGGGCCCACTGTGGTGTCAGTTACAAACCAGTAAAGGCATCCTGACTGGGGTGGAATCATGTTGACAGCCAATGATCAAATGTGCGCACCTGTCGCTTCTATGCAAGGAGCATCTAATTGGTTTCCATTTATCCAATCGGTGAATATGAAGTATCTACTTTATTTCAAAGTTGGTGCTAGACACTGGGGAGACACTGGTTTAAAAGAATAGCGGTTCCTGCCCCCAATGAAGACTTTAAGGAGCTCGAAATACATGAAGAGAGATAGATAAACATTATTAAAATATGATGTGATGAGTAGAACGTTGGGATAAGAACAGCGTGCTGATGGAATACATGGGAAGAATATAAAATGCAACCTCATTTGGTCAGGAAAAGATTCACCAGGGAAATAAGATCAGGGCTAAGTCCTGAGAGACAGTAGAAGATAAGGCAGGGGTGGAGGGGAAGGTCAGGGTTTGAGGTGAGGACAACACTCAACAAAGTCCAAAACGCTGTAGAGGGACCTGGCACATTCAGGAACTAAATAAATAATAGAATAGAGCTGTAAAGGGTCCCAATTATTAAGGGTCATATAGGTGGTGCTAATAAGTTTGGACTTTATTCTGGGAGGAATGAGAAATCCCTAATACTTCTAATCAGAAAAGTGCCAAGATTATTTCTATGCTTTGGAAATATCTTTCTGGCTGCAGCCTGGGGAGCTGATATGAAAGAGAGGTCACTTTGGCTACACAGTGAATAGATCTGGTGACCGAAGCTGAGGGTTAGTAGGAAGAGCAAGGCAGGGGGCAGCAGGAAAGCACTAGAATAAGCCATAAAATAAGGGCACTTGAATTAATGAACTGCAATGAGGAGAGACGAGTGGATAGATTCGAGGATGTTTTATAGAAGGGGAATTGGCACAGGTGACCATAGCGACAGGCGGGGCAGATCACCCAGAATGATTCCAGGGTTGGTGCCCAGGTTATGGGGAGCCCCAGGGAAGAAACAGGCTTTGGGAAGTCGGTTTTGAGTGAAGTTAAGTTGACTGTGACGTCCAGCCAGGCGTTGGCTACAGAGGTGGGAAGTCTGAAGAGCCGAGAGACTTGGAAGTCCTTCGCATGTGGATGCCAATTCAAGCCACATAACCCACAACCAGTATGTTGTGCAAAAGAGATCAGTTAAATTTCCAGAGAATATCAAAAGGAATAATTAGGTGAAGATCTTGCAAATGTGCATGTACTTGAGATTACCTTTTAGGTGTCTTCAGTCCTATGTGAACTTGGTCAGCCCCCGAACCCCTAAAGCCTATTTACATAGCTTAGTGACTCTCTATGTCCACAGAAGGAATCCATGACGCTTCTTTATTATTTTACATGGTTAATTACATATAGAACATGTGAATGAAAGACATTTTTAAAGATGTAAAAGTTGATCATTTATATTTATATTATATATTATATATATTTATACAATATATATATTTATATTTATTATATTTATATGGTTCATATAAAGCAACCAGCTATTTTGATTTCAAATGTATTTCACTTTTATATTATTCCAATGAATAGCAAGTTAGTTCTATAATTTCATTCCTATCAAAATCGGGTAAGAGTTAACCCTTGTTCAAAGTATCGGCTTTTAACTTTAAGGTGAACGATGACATTTTGGAGTCAAACTCAACTTCTGTAATGAAAAGACTCTGCAGTCTGGATTACAGATATCTATTTTGAAAAATACTATTATATCCCTCCTCTTTTAAGAAGAATGGGGGAGGATCTGGATGCGTTTTAGCAAAAGGCTCCTTTAAAACACCTCGTGATATAGAAATAAAAATAGAAATCAGACCTCAGAAGCAGATGAAAAGGTAACACATCAAATATAAAAGTCAGTGTTCAAACATCACACCTGAGCCTGAGCACCAGATTGGACAGGGCGAAAGTCAAGTCACCGTAGAGTTCCTCAGTACAATTAAACTCAAGTATAATTTGTAAGTGACCCCTAGTAAAATTATGGTGATGACTTACAAAATTCACCCTAATGATCCTAACTGAAAGGAAATATTAGTGTTTGGGAAAGTACTCCATGATGATGCCATACGTTAAAAATATTTTACATTTTAATTCCCTGAATTTAGTGATATCATCTAAAGAAATTTCAAGCATTTTCTAACATCTGGTTATTATTTAGTTGTTTATTTGGCATTTTTTGTAACAGTCATGTAATAGGATCTTTCACTGGGATCTTTAACTCATGTTTCTCACTCTGGGGTCACATGATCAACTTTAATCCACTAGTAATTACATTGAGACAATCCTTAAGTGAACAAGTTAATGAAAATACAAATATAAATGATTCAGGGTTTCCAGAAAGGAGGTGGTTATTTGCCAGGAAGGATAAAATTGGCCACCTCTTGTTTTGCCAGCATACTGGATGGGTATTTATGAGAACGTGGGGTTATTAATTAAATGTGAACTTCATTGACTGTACATACAATAACAGCAGTACTCATGTATGAAGACCTCAAGTTCAGAAACGCCACCTTACTTGTAATGATTCTCTGTCTTATGATGATTATCTTACAGTATTTGAATCTGATGTTTGGCAGGAAATTATTGTTTCCTTTTTGCCATTAAATAATTATGAAATAGATAACCTATAGCTTTCACGATGTGGCATTATTTAAACTCTTTTTTATTTTTTTTTATTTATTTTTTACCTAAAACCCTATTTGGTTTAAAGTGGAAGTTGGAAATCAACATTCTTATGTCGTTACACAAATCTATGGTTACTACAGATGACCCCGTTCATAGGTGATTTCAACTACCTCTCTTTGTTACTGTAATAACTATAAAATCTATTTTAAAACTCATCTTCTCTCCTGAAAAACGTAATTTATATTACAACAACTCACTGAATACTGCTGTTGGGATCCTGCAGAGGTCTCAAACTCACTGTGTTTCAAACTGAGACTTTCCCGCATTCCTTCTTCCTCATTGAATGCTACCAAATCTCCTCATTCACCCAAGCCAGAAATCACAAGATATCTAGAATTTTCCTCCTCCTTTCTCTTCATAATAAATCAGTCAGAAGTAATGATGAATCTATTTCTGGAATATTGTTGGAATCTGCCCCATGCTCTCCACTCCTATCAGAACCACTTGCCAGAACTTCCAAAATGCCTTCCTTAATATCATCTCTGCTGCTAAATTGCCCCATAAGTCCTTTCTTTATGGTGACACCAGCGTTACCTTTTAAAATGAAAATTTAAACACTTGAAAAAAAATAAAAATTTAGTCATGTCATTTCTGTTAAAACTCCCAAAGTCACGCTCTCTTTCTCAGCACAAAACCCAGATTCTTCTCTCTCTCTTTTTTTTTTTTTAATTTTTGAGCTGGGTACAATATCCTTTATTGATAGTACATGACAAGGAAGGGCTCCTCCAAGCCCGTCTCCTTCTTCAGGGGGTCTGGGATAGAAACTGTGAAGGCAGGGAGATCCTCAGTGCATTGGGGGATGAGACAAGGAACCCCCAGTAGCCAAGGGCCTCTCTCTTCCTCTTGCTCTCACTGGTGCTGGTGGTCTAGGGGGCTTACTCCTTGGAGGCGATGTGGACCATAAGACATGCACACCTGGTTGCTGTAGCCCCATTAATTGTCATACCAGGACATGATCTTGACAAAGTGGTCATTGAGAGAAATGCCAGCCCCAGCATCAAAGATGGAAGAGCAGGTGTCACTGTTAAAATCACTGTTAGGGACAATCTGGTCCTTAGTGTAGCCCAGGATGCCCTTGAGGGAGTCCTCTGATGTGTGCTTCACCACCTTCTTGATGTCATCAGCTGGCAGCTTTCTCCAGGCTGCAGGTCAAATCCACAACTGACACACTGGGAGTGGGGATACGGAAGTCCATGCCAGTGAGCTTCCCATTCAGCCCAAAGATGACCTTGTCTACAACCTTGGCACCACCAGTGGAAGCAGGGATGATGTTCTGGGCAGCCCCTGGGCCATCAGGTCACAGCTTCCCAAAGGAGCCATCCAAGGTCTTCTGGGTAGTAATGATGGCATAACCTGTGGGTCATGAGACCCTCCACAATGTCAAAGTTGTCATGGATGACCTTGACCGGAGGGGCAACCAACTGGTGCAGGAGGCATTGTTGACAATCTTGAAGGAGTTGTCCTACTCCTCATGATTCATGCCCATCACAAGGATGGAGGCATCAGCAGAAGGGGTAGAGATGAGGACCCTTTTGGCCCCACTCTTCAAGTAAGCCTTAGCCTTCTCCATGGTGATGAAGGCCCCAGGGGATTCTACAATGTCTTCATCATGAGCATCACCCCATTTGATATTGGCAAGATCTCGTGCCTGGAGGGTAGAGATGGGCTTTCCATCGATGACAAGTATCCTATTCTTAGCCTTGATTGTGCCGTGGAATTTGCCATGAGTGGAATCATACTGGCACATGTAGACCATGTAATTGAGGTCAATGAAGGAGTCACTGATGGCAACAATGTCCACTTTGCCAGAGTTAAAAGCAGCCCTGATGACCAGGTGCCCAATGAGGCCAAATCTGTTTTCTCTGACCTTCACCATCAGGTCTCTGGGACGTGGCTGGCACTGCACCAGAAGATGCAGTGTCTGTTGAATGGGGAGGAGCAGATAACCTAACATCCAGATTATTTAGCATGACTTACAAGACTGACAGAGGAAGTTCCTACGTAGAAAATGTTTTCCTAATGGAATTATGTCCATGAAAGTCTTTTACTGGAAACCTCCCCTATGTGTCATAACCTCCATAACCCTGCAACAAGAAGAGGTCAAATGACTAGTTCTCAGCAAAAGCCCAAGTGAAGTGTGCTACTTGCTGGTTCAGACCTTAAAGAGAAAGTGCTGGACATAGCACCCCAGTCCTTACACGTGGTTGATACCCTTAACATGAAAGGAATCTGGCCCCTGAACCACTGTGTGAAAAAGAACTTCTGGTGGATCCGTAACACCCCACCCCTGGACTTTACTAGAGAGAGAAAAAAAATTTTGTTGTGTTTGAACTATTATATTTTGAGGCATAGTTGTTACCAGAGTTTAACCCCACCCCCATGCAACAAACGCCAATATGAAAAAAGCCTTTTATAATTCAAACTCGAATTACATGTACAATTTCATCTTTTATGGATTTCCAATCTCTCATATGTATTCTAAATTTTGCCATACCCAACTCCTTAAAATTCCATAGATAAGTCACACCCTCTCTTGCTTGTACACCTTTGTTCCTACAGAATTCTACTTTTCCCTGCCTTATCCTTTAAGACTGAAGCAGATATTGCTCCTCTGGAAAGTGTGTCGTTTTCTATTATGAGCTGAACTGTTGCCCCCCCCCCCCCGACCTTCCCCAGAGCCATAAGTTGCAGCCTGAACCCTCAGTGCCTCAGAATGTGGCTGTGTTTGGAGATGGGGAGTTTACAGAAATAATTCAGGTTAAATGAGGTCTTCAGGGTAAACCCAGTCTGACTGGTGTGCTCACAAGAAGAGGGGATTTGGGCACACGGAGAGCCAATGGGTGCACTCACACCGGGGAAGGACCACGTGAGGGCACAGCAAGAAGGTGGCTGTTGGCAAGCCAAGGAGAGAGGCCACAGGAAAAAGCAAAGTTGTCAACACATTGATCTTGGAAGTCCAGCCCCCAGAATGGTGAAAAAGTACATTTCTGTTTTTGAAATCATCCATTCTGTGGTATTTAGTCAGAGCAGCCCTAGTAAACCAGTAAACCCTCGTCGAAGCAGGAGGTTGGCTCCTCTGCAACTCGGGAGCCTTCGGAGATCCCCTCCTTCAGCCCTGGTTTACCACAGCGGACGTTCAGTCACTGGTCCGCTCGGCTGTCTCCCCAGCTCTTCTGTGCGTCTTTGAGGGAAGCAACTCTGTCTCATTTATCTGCCTCATTAACTCCTGAGATGTGTTAGCACATTGGTAGGAGGTGAATACCCTTCCTCAGGATGGATGAACACTTTCCGCACAACTTGCTGCTTCCCGGTAAGTCAGTCATTATTGGGGGTTTTCCTCTTCCTGTGCATCCTCGTGGCGCAGATGGCCATTGTTTGATGTTGTGCGTGGGTATCCCTTTGCATACTTACCTCGGTCCAGAGGATGAGTTTTAGAGCAAGAGCGAGATCTTCTTTCAGTAAAGTTGATGGGCTTGTAGTAGACTGCTTTCGGTATTTTATCCACATCACAGTAGCCTCTTTTTCCCAAGAACTACCCCTTTGTGCAGAGGTGGGCTTAGTTTTGAAGTGAGAGTCAGATAAGGTCACTGGTCTTCTGTGAGTGTCTGAAACCAAGGAGATAGAACCTCCAGATTTGTGAGGTAGTCATATGCCGTGAGAAACAGACATTTGAAGAATGAGACACACCCCAAATGCAGAAGTTGTGCAGAGAAAAATAAAGAAATAAAGACTAACACATGGCTACACAGAGAGACAGAGACAGAGACAGAGAGGGATGGGGAAGCAGTTATAATGTCAATTAATTTTATTTCCTCGTTTCTGTTCCTTCTGAGGTCTTATATTCCTTGCTCTTGGATTCTATGAGGTTTTATAACAAGTTTCATTCTGGTTTAAGCTAGTTTGAGATTTATTTATTTTTTTAAGATTTTATTTATTTATTCATGAGAGACACACAGAGAGAGACAGACAGAGAGAGAGACGGAGAGAGAGACAGGCAGAGGGAGAAGCAGGCTCCATGCAGGGAGCCCGATGTGGGACTCGATCCCAGGACTCCAGGATCACGCCCTGAGCCAAAGGCAGACACTCAACCACTGAGGCCCCTGGGCTGCCCTTGAGATTGATTTCTGTTAACTTACAACAAAAGGGGCCCTTGCTTGGCTCAGTTGGATAGAAGAGTCAACATTTGTAATTTTTGATCACCCAATTCTTCTTCTTAATTCTGGTAAGAACACTTCAGTCATTCTATCTGGAGTAACCTTCCTTTCTTCAGGTCCATAAGGTTCATTAGGGCCAAGCCCAGGCCACAGTAACTAGTTCAAGAAGGGCAATGGGATCCAAACCATGTGAACATCCCCATCACCAGAATTTTGCTAGGACTATTAAGAAGGTGTGAGAAGTTGACGATTTTTTTTTTCCTGCTGAGGTTGCCTAACTAGTAAGGATGACTAGTCTGGAGCTTTTGCTGGTCATCGTGCCACCACGAAGAGAACACTCCTGAGAATAAAACCGATGCAGAAGAAGGAAGAGCAAAACAAATTCAGAGAAACCCGGATTCTCCATATGTCATGTGAGCACCAAGAGACTCTTCAGTTATTTCAGCAATTAACATCCTTTTTAAAAGCCAGTTTGAGATGTTGTTGTTGTCACGTACAACCCAAACTTCCAGAGAAGTACGGCTTACATATCTTTGAGTCAGTAAAGTTTTATTATGTACGACAAGTCCTATCATACAGCACCAGATGCCTAGCACTGGAATAACATCTGAAATACAGCAGATGCTTAAAAAAATAAATCTCCTGGTACTGAATGAAGATGATAAACGCTACCTAGCATGTCATTTCTGGATATGGCTTTTTACAGCCTTACCTTTTCATTTGAATATTTTGCCAAGTCAGTGCTCTATAATCGGTGGATTTTAGCCAGAGAGATTACATAAAAAAAGGGGTTTTTATTATTTCAGTCCTTGCTATTCCTTACCCTCATGGCCAACATTTGTTCTCCAATGCCAAATTCGAAGTGGTTTTTCCTTCTCCTCTCTACCACCACCTTCATGAGACCTCCTAAATCTGAACCAGTTTAATAGCTTCTTTAAAAATTTTTTTTTAATTTAAATCCTAGTAACCTCTAGATTCATCTCCGTGTCTCTAGACTCTTTTTTCTTTTTTTAGTAAAATTTTTATTTATTTATTTGAGAGAGAGCAGGGGAGAGGGACAGAGGGAGGGGAAGAAGCAGGCTCCCCACTGAACGGGGATCCTGACTCAGGGCTCCATCCCCGGTCCCTGGAATGATGACCTGAGATGAAGGCAGATGCTTACCCAACCGAGCCACCCAGCACCCCTAGACTCTTTTTTCTCCAGTCCATTTAACACTATATAATGAGAAGCATCTATCTGGACATGGTTTCTGGCTGTGGTTGTTATACAAATTATAGATAATATAGATATAAGGGAACTAACACTGTGTGTGGCATATCGATTAACATTAAAATCTCTACCACTCTGAAGATGGCACGGGAATATTAACAGATAATGGTTTTTTTTTAGTACTAACTATATACTTGGTGTTTTATCTAACTTATCCTTTACACGAGCTCTTTGAGGTACTTTTGCAAGTGAAAACCCCAAAACTCAGAGAGCGTAAATGCCACAGAGTTGGCTAATGGCTGAAATCCTACTCGAACCCCAAGATGCCTGACTTCAAAGGCTTTGATTTCTGTGTCACCTATTGTATCTCCCCAGACATAATTTTTATATTATCTGAGCGGAAAAGCAAATCAATCATGACCCCTTCCAACCTGCAGAAATACAACCAGGAGGCACAAAAGCCAATCTTAAAAAAATGCACCCCACCCCCCCTGCTGCAGATCTGCCATTTAATGTTGTCCTCACAGCTTTGCAGTTGTGTGAAATGCAGCCCGTGAGAGACTTGGCTGCGAGCGTGGGCTCCGGCCTTTCCTGCAAAATGCCTGATGTCAAACTCAGACTGGGCCTCTGCCCCACAGGCGTGTGTGTGCGTACGTGAGCCCCAGAGAGTGACTCCGGGGGCTGAACTGGGTGCTTTCCAAGGACTCGGAGTCATGGGACAACCGACCTTACACAACCTAACCTGACTTGATTTGGCATCAAAATGCTGTTGGTTTTTACAGAGTGTGCACAGTTGTACGCTGGTGAGCCGGAGCCCGTCCAGCTGCATATTGCTGATGTGCCCTTCATGTGAAATTAGGAAGAAGCACCCCAAAGTGGCAGTTCCCACATCACAGAAAGCTCTCTTCATCTCTCAATGTACTCGGCTTCTGGAGGTGGGTGAAGGACACACGGGAGCCCTTTGAAAGCTGCACCTCCCGTCGGGTGGGCTCGAGGTGCCCGTGGAGAGCTGGCCTGCAGGCCACCCTGGCACAGCCCGTCAACCTGGACGTCTGCTCCAGTTTTCCTGCTTGACCTTCCTCTGTCCCGGAGGACTGAGGCCCAGCCCTGCAGCCCGTGCACTTGGCTGGGGTCCTGACTGGCTTTGCCCCAGGAATCAGGTGTGCATGGGCACAGGTGTCCTGTTCCAGGTCCTGCTACATTCTACATTCCTTGATTTGCCCTTATATGTCCTTGGGAAGTTTTCATCATTCCAAGTGTAAGTCCGCAGGAAGGGTTTCAGCGACCAGAAATCGCATGACAAATTAGAAAAGGAATACACTCCAGGGCCTCGGGCCTGGGTTTGCTTCCTTGCCTCATTAGTATGTCCTTGGGAGAGTCAGTTATCTGCCCTATGAGTTAGTTTCCTCACTGGTAAAAATGGGGATAAGGATTGTTACTGTCAGGGCCGTTGTGGGAATGACACTATCACACGGAGGTACGGCTAGCGCCGTGTTTAAAGTAGATGCTCAACACATGTATCGTATCTCACCTTCTGAAAGTAAAGAGGAACTTCATATATTTAGGAGAATAACTCAAGTTAACTTCTGCATTTGACAACACACAAACACAGTGTCTCGCACCACGGGACACTGGGGTTGTGGAGTTCCAGGTTGCGTTGTTGGGACTCACTAAAGCCAATGGGGTCGTGCGTGGCCTACATCAACGCTGAGTCCTTGCAACTAAAATAAGGGCATGATGTCATTTAGAAACACTTACACTCCATACACTTTTGTTTATTGATCTGTGTATACATGTTCTAAAAATTTATATTTATACATGCTATGGCTTGTTTTGTTTTGATAAATGGGTGACTGTTTGTGCTTGAGAATCCTAAGAAACAAAATATTTTTTTAATGTTCATAATAATCAAAACATAATGTAAGTGCTAGAGAACACAATCATGGATTTCAGTGGGGGCTCCGGACACAGTGTGAGGCGATAGGGTTTGCCTGTAGCGCCTGAGACAGAGCCTGGACCATGCTTTACCGCCTGGGGGTCCTGTTATACAAAACCAACACTCCCTACAAAGTTGAACATTGAGTTTTATATGTTGCCATTAATTTGAAAATAGCAATGTACTAATTTACACTCATTATTGTAATATTTAAAGAAAGTGGAGAGACATGACCTAATTACCACGAATGGAAACTGGCACAACTTCATACACAAGTAGTTCAGCAAGTATATTTGATTATTTTTTTATGTACTTCATTCCCTTACAGGATATTTTTTTAATTCTACAGAAACAGATAAGCATGTTTAATGAAGTAGACCTTGCAGGAACTGAGAAAGAAAAATGATCAGAGGCATTTAATCTGAATTGTGAGTAATTTCTCAAGTCAGTCTGCATTCTTGGCTTAATTAAGTTTGTGAGTTCTCAGTTCAAGTGTCTGAAATTAAGATGGATTTTCTGATCTTGGTCAAGTTGGGATCTATTGAATGGTATCGTGAAATCTTTGTTATAGTGACTGCGTTTTCAAGATGATATTGCAACTATAAGCATATTACAAAATCTAAATTTTGTTTCCACCTTCTTATCAATCTGAAAGGCGTGCCTCAGGGTAAATTCTCCAGTCTTCAGCAAACATGTCAGAAAAGGATCCTTGTACGTCTGTCATAAAGTGGAGACATTTCCTGTAGAGACCTTTGTCCTTAGTCTCTGTACCCCAAACATGGAGGTGGGGAGACAATGAAGAGACAGTGCAGGTGAGGTGCAAGCTCATTTGATAGCCATTCAAGTGTTAGTCCGACACATTTTAGTATAGGAGGTTCTTCAGTGGGGCACTCCAACTCTAGCATTCTTTGCTATAATGCGGCTTCATCACTAAATGCTCCTAACCAGGCAGGAGTCAGAGTCTGTGCTGCCCCTGACAACCCTACTCTTGCTGTGGATGACTCTGTTCCCCAAACGTTTCCTCTAGATAGAGATCATGAACGATAAGCAAGGATGGTCAGAGCACGCTTCTCAAAGGCTCTGTGGGTATTGAAATACTTTCTTAGAGTTAAATATTGGACTAGATTCTAATGTACTTTGTACCTTATCTGCAGAGCTCCTCCGTTGTCTCTTCAAGTGTGTGGTATAGGCTCAAAAGAAAAGTTTTAAGTGATGGGAGTGAGTTACACACACACACACACACACACACGCACACAGATAAAGACACAAAATGTTTGTTTCCTACAAAACCCTTGGAACAGTTTAAGTCCCCAGGGTTGAGACCTCTTCACTTAAAAACTTTGGCATTTCATAATTTTCCATGTACAAACTACAGTTCCACATTCTCCTATGCCCTCAATTGCTTTCTGATGTTGAATGATATGAATAGTCGAATAACATTAAATTAGCCACACATCTCTAAGTTGTCCAAAGGGGATGAACACCTCCTTTTAAAGTGTCCCACAACACCAGAAAATACTTGAGACATTGATGAGAAGGGAGGAATAGTCCAGACAAGGAATGGCCAGTTTAAAATTGGAATCAAGAAATAAATGTAAAATAGTTCAGGAGAGTATAGTTCAAGGGAAAGGAATGATGAAGTTAGACACGTGGTAAAGGTCATGGCGAATTTTGTAAGCCTTGTGAAAGAGTTTGGAAAACAACGATATGCACCATTAACTGAAAAGAGGAAAATGTCAAGGGCATTTGTGCTAAGCCTTAGCTTGAGCTGGGTGGTCACTGATGCATTCCAACCTGGGCTGCTCATATTTTGATCTGGTTGTCATCTGCTGAAAGAAACTGGTGGGAAGTCTGGTGAAGATGTGGATACTCTGGAGCAGTTCCTTGGGCCTTTCTGTGCTATCAGGTAACCACTAGCTCAGATGGCTACTGAGAACTTGAAATAATACTCGTGCAGTGAGGATGGTAATTGCCTTTAGGGCAGTGGGTGATAGAAGAAAAAGAGGGATAGGCTTGTGGGGGATTAAATGCTAGAAATGTGAGCAGGACTCCAACATTCATTCAGCAAATCCAGAGCAATATTAAGAACGTGGCCAGGTCCAGTGACCTCAGGACCCACCGAATCTAAAGAGTGAACGTGTCAAAGAGCAGAGGCATGTTCCAGAACAATTTGGCAAGAGTTGAGGAGCAGGTCAGGCTTGTGGGAGAGTCACAAAAATTCTTCTAGACCTGATTCATTAAAGTAGCATTGTTTGAGAAACACAAGGTGTGATCTCCACCGGTTGATCTTTATTCTTCCTAAAAAGAAACAAGTGAAGAAACCACCCTGCAGCCTATGGAGGGATAAATTAACCAAGAAGAAATCAAAAGCAAAAGACGCCTTATGAGTCTTTCTTCTCGTGCATCTAGAACTGTTGGCTGTCCACTGGTAAATGTTTCCTATCCCAAAACAGACACCATTTATAAATGAATATTAGTCCCAAACTATGAAGGGCGACTTTTAAATAAATAAATACTGGTCTCTTCGCCTACAGACCTAGCCTCTAAAATTGTTCAGGCAAATGATGAGAAAGAACTGAAGCAGGCTTGTGGGACTAGTTTCTTCCCCTCACTGAGTCACAAATTCCCCATAAGTAAACTCAGGGAGTGGGTCTGTCCATCCTCCAGGAGGGAAAAGGAGCATGAACAATCCGCTTTCAGACAAAATCAGGCTAAAAACACATAAGAAAGCCAAACGTGCAAGAGATGCATTTTAGAGTGGAATTCTTTTCCACAGAGAGGAATTGATATAAATTTCATAATTATGCCTAACCTTTTAGGCATAATACTTGATAATAAATCTATCACTTCATGCCATTCTTTAAATTTATTATTTTCTTTTGTAAGGATACTATTAATCAATTTAATTTCAAAGTGTCCCAAACAACTAAATGTTAACCATCCATTATATGCTGAATTATTGTCACCCTTGCCTTAATTGTATTCTCACTCTGACCTTTTTTTTCACTAGCTTATGCATATTTATATTTTCATTTTCCATTAGTTTTTTAAATAACAAGAGAAAATGTCATTAAATAGTCAAAAAATTTTGCAACACCACTGCTCAAGACAAATTTAGAAGTATTGCCTACCCTATAGGAAAAGATAGTAAGAAATAAATGTTTGGTAGTTGACTACAAATCTCTAAATTTGGCACAGGAAAGATCCTGTAAGGGTGTCAGTAGACAACCCACAAAAGCACAGATGTAGAACAGACAAATATATCAAAGTCAAGAGTAACCTTTTCTGTTCCCCTATTTCACTACTTTTGGCCTTTTACTTTAGATTCGTAGGACATTTCTACGTGATAAGGAATCACATCGGTGTACCTGCAGCTGAGAGATGTAAAGAGGAGGCATAGACTGATTGGGCAGCCGCGGTAAAGAAAAGGGACGGAATGCTGATCCTGGGGCCACCCAGGTGCTTAAAGATGCATTGAATTATCTCACTTCCTCTTCACGCTCCCTTTGCTCATCACACCTTTGCTCATTATTTTGGCACCTGCAATGTGCTTAGTAAAGACAAGGATGGGTAAGATCAAGCCAGTCTCTGCTCTTGTGAAACTCATATTCAAGGACAGAAAACAAAGGAAGAAGTAAACAGAAAAGGAAAACCAGGTTATAAATCGGTGAAGGGCGGATGAAGGAAACAAATGAGCTAAGGTAGCAAAAAAAACAAGAAGAAACAACTACCGATAGGAAGCTTAAGAAAAACGGCTTTGAGAAAGTACTTAAGCTATTGACCAAAGGAAGAGCTATATATACGCAGAAAACGGGGGGTGGGGGTTGGAAGTGGGATAGCATGTGCAAGAGTCCTGGGGTGAGAACGATCCCTATGTCTACCGAGTAATGAATGGGCTGGAGAAAGAAGAAGAAGCATCATGAAGAGGCTGTCAGTGGTGGTCCAGTTGAGAGATGAGTTCTGTGTGAATTTGAATGGGAGTATTTGAGATGAAGAGTGGTGAACAAGGTCACGATATATTTTGGAGGAAGAAATACATTTTACAGTGGTACTTGCCATGTAGACTTATCAATACCTCCCATATTAACAGATGAGAATAGGAAATTAACTAAGGCTCTTACGGGAGGTAACTCCGGGAGGGGGGTTTTGAATCCCACCCTTCCTTAAAGCCTGTCCCGTGCGCCATACTCACTGGCTCTAGTAGTTCAAGGTCAATGTAAGTTTTACAGAATCATAAAGTAGAAGCTTTTGCCAGTCTAAAGATTTTGAATTAGAATTTAATAGGGGCACCTGGATGGCTCAGTCAGTTGAGCGTGAGACTCTTAGCTTCTGCTCGGGTCATGACCTCAGGGTCAGAAGATCAAGCCTGGCACTGGGTTGGAGTCTGCTCAAGATTCTCCGTCTCCTTCCTCTCTGACATCCCTCAACTGGTGCTCTCTCTCTCTCTCTCTCTAAAATAAATAAATAAATAAAAATCTTTGAAAAAGAACACGCTTTAATAACCTGGACGGCCTGGAGATATTTTTAGTTCGCAAATCCATGACTTCCATTTCATCGGAAAAAGGGCACCAAGTCCCACAAGCACTCCAGACTCTTCTGTTCTGCACAAAGTACCTAAGCACTCTTGCATTTCTTCCAGAGACCTGCTGTGTTAACCCCCTGCGTGTGAAAAATTTTCCATTTGCTAAAGCAGCAATTTGTAGCAACTGTGAGCCATACCCTGTTATGTCTAAACTGGATAATTTCCATGACCAACCTGTTTTTTCAGCTTTGCTAAAAATATGCCCGTATCTCCCCATAATTTAAAATGGCGCTGCTTGCTGAAACTCTCCCGCCGGGCAAGTAAGTCAACACACAAAATAGGCTTAAAATAAGCCGCACTTGGAGTCAAAAAAGGAGCCGAAGTCCTTCTGCCATTAATTTCTTCATTTTTATTCTACTCTTAACTGCTGATGTTCTGGGGTGCATAGTAGTGCTGCTCTAGTACCTTCCATTTCTCCTTTATCTCACACGTGGCAGGATCCTCTCCCTCACCCCTTCAGTGGGCCCCGAGTACCCCTTGCTCTGGAAGTGGGTGGGTGCTGCTCCAGGGCGCTCCCTTCCCTGCTGCAGGCTCCAGCCCTGTTGGAAGCCCTAGGGTAGCCCGAGTCTCTGATGAGGGTGGCCTGCTGCTGAGTCTCCTCCCCCAACTTTCAACAGGCAGGCTAAGGGGGGGGGGGCATAAGAGCTTTTGTGGTTTTAAGAAACTAATATTTGGGGAAACTAATATTTGTTGTCACTGCTGCCGCTAGAGTATAACGTCGTTTTCTTGCCTTGGGAGGGTTCCCTCACATGCTTGTGGTGAAGGGAAGTATGGCACACGGTACAATTGGCAGAAGGTCAGGAGGTCTGCATTCAGATGGCCCTGTTTTTCATCCTTCTTTTACTTTGCCTGCTCTCTGATCCCTCTTTTTCTCAGCTGTAAAAAAAAAAAAAAAGAGGGACAATAGCATAAGTGTGCTGTGACAATTTGTCAAGTGCCTAGCGGGGTGCCAAACCATAGATGACGTTCAATGAGAATAGGCATTTTTGAGAAGGGTAACAGTCAATAAACTGAAACTCTAGAAGGACATATCCATGTAGGAAGGACTGGATCTGAAGAATCTGCAGAAATGGGGGAAAAAACCTGTCATTTATCCCTTCTCACTTCCCCTTCTCTCCCTGAACGCTCCTCCCTAGTCCTGAGCCCACTTCTTTGTCCCTTTCTGTGTACCTGAGGCTCTCTGCCCTCCTCCCACTCCACTGTCCCAAACTGCTCTTATTATATCATTCATTAAAATAGCCGTGTTTCCATAGGAATTAGCCTACATTAGAAGACTAAAGCTCCAACATAGTATTTTGAGACTTAGGTGGAGAAGGGCAATGAACCTGAACCCAAGATGACAAAGAGGATGCCTCTAACTTGTTAGGTCTTCTGAGCTGGGCAGCTCTCCTGGTTAGTCTTTTCTTTTTTTTTTTTTTTTCTTTTGGTAAGATTTATTTATTTATTCATGAGGGGATGCTATATTTTTAAATCCCATCATTTCCATAATTGCTTTCTTATAGCTAATATAATTACCAGCATTTTATCTATTTGCTGGCAGTTTTAAGCATTGGGAACCTCTTGAAGGTTACAGTGACAACACAAGATCCAGGGACCCCTGGGTGGCTCAGTGGTTGAGCATCTGCCTTCCACTGAGGGCATGACCCTGGGGTCCTGGGATTGAGTCCAACATCAGGCTCCCTGCAGGGAGCCTGCTTCTCCCTGTTCCTGTGTCTCTGACTTTCTCTCCCTCTCTCTGTCTCTCATGAATAAATAAATAAAATCTTAAAAAAAAAAAAAGCAGCCAAGCTCTGTAGCCAAGCAACCTGGGTTGGAAAAGGAATCCCATCTTCTAAAGTTATAGACCTCGGGAAAGTGAGTTAATCAAGCCCTACTCCAGAGATGGGCCTCAAGTTTCTCAGGTCTAAAATAGAAGTTTACAGTAACAGTCTCGTGGAAGGGCAGCATGATATGAGATAGTGAACAGGAAGCACTTATATATTGTAAACCTTAAATATGTCACTTCTTTCCCTTTGCGTTATATAGATTCACATCATTCTCTAACTCCTATTCCCTAGTAGCACACAATCAAATAGATTCAATAATTTAATAAATATTTGAAGAAAGAAGGAAGGAAGGAAGGAAGGAAGGAAGGAAGGAAGGAAGGAAGGAAGGACAGGAGGAGGGAGGCAGGCAGGAGATGGGACAAGGGAGGAAGAAGAAGAAAAATCTTTATTAAGAATGGTTCTAAAATGTGATGGAGAGATTCTCTGATCTGATATTGTTCTATCAGTAGAGACTGGAAGCACTTGTAGTCCTTTGTCCCATCTTCCTTCCCAGGTAGTGACACAAGAGACATAAAAACTTCTTGTAACACTTGTGATAATATCATCAGACATTGGTCATTGGTCCACAAAGAAGAACCTCCTGCTTGAAAGACTTTAAGTTCTGTTTTGATTTTATCATGTATTCATCACTGGAGTTACTACAGAAATATAGTTCAGGGCCACTGGTCGCCTTTCTCTACACAATTACACATTAATTTTTTAGACAACTGACCAGATATCTCATGTAAGCCTAAGAGACAGAGGAATTTCCCAGTGCCCAGTCTCAGATTAGTTTTAACTAAACTTTTCCCATTTATGCCACCCCCAGGAGCTGTTTCCATCCTCGCCTGAGAGGAGAACATCTGCAGGTGTGGACAACTATCTCTGCCCTAAAGAAGGGCTACTTTCTTTTATAGTTTCAGAGTCCGAAAGGTGCAATGTGAGATTATTAAGTACATGGTAGGTGTTGTCAATGGATCATATCTGCAGCTCCTCTAATTCCTATAACCAGGGGTGTATAGATAGATACCCTGGGTGATTACAGGCATTTATAGTTAGGTTTTGATGGGGAACCTTTTCAAGAAAATGATTTATTCAGCTGTGAACCAGATTAGTAACCGCCGGTTGTTGGCAAAATCTCCCACTCTAACTGAAAACACAGCGAGAAATGTTGATACAAAGAGAACTTTAGAACTATGCTGAAACTTTCATTATTTTGCCAAAAGCAATTGCATCACTTCCTTGGAACATAAGTACATGTCTTGTGAACCACTATTTTGCTTTTTGAAAAGTACAGGGGGTGGTATGTAAATACAGTGGTGAAATAAAAAGAACATTCAATGCAATTTATTGGCACAACCTTTAAGTCAGGATTAGATTAACAATATGTGCATCAGAAACAAAGGCTGAACAAAGTTCAATGTGATCATGAACAGCCTTTAGAGGCCTCCAAAGTTCCATCATGAACTGATGTCAACAATTGGATCGTGACATTAGAGAGACTAGGAGGGGCAGTTGACCCTCTGCCTGAGATGGACTTTAATTAGCAGCTAAAGCAGAGGTACAATGGCCTGTTCTGCTCTTTTGAAGTCTTTTATTTTTATTTTTATTTTTTTTAGAGATTTTATTTATTTCGAGAGAGAGAGAGAGCACGTGCAGAGGGTGGGGCAGAGGCAGAGAAAAATCTCATGCCGACTCCCTTCTGAGTGCGGAACCTGTCACCAGGCCCTATCTCATGACGCTGAGATCCCGACTTGAGCCAAAATCAAGGATCCTGTGTTCAACAGACTGCGCCACCCAGGCGTCTCTTAACTATCCTCTTTTAAATGGGTAGCATTTAACTTCCCTTAAAACTTCCATCTCTAGGTGAAGACTTTTTTTGGAAACGACCAGGGAAGAAATCTGACTGTTCAAAGCAGTAAAATCAACCTGAGTTGATAACTTAAGTACAGGAACTCCTACAACCTCCTACTCTTTCCAACATAAATAGAGCAATTTGGCTTTAGTCTAATTTGATCATTTATAATCCGGTACAAACAACACAAATATCTTTCCTAACACTTGTTTATGAGCTTTGTATTGTTTATTTATTTACTGGAAAAACTTACAGATATTTCAGTGTCAGAAATATGATCACTCTTGAATTATCGTTCCTAATTGGAGCCAGGGCTAGCATGCATCACTGAGTTTTTTATTCGTTCCCTAAACCCATTAAATCCAGAGGCAGCATCATTTTAGGTCTTATTATTTTGGAGTTTACATTTGGCTTCCTTCCTAAACCAATCAACACATCTCTTATGGGTTGAAATGTCTCCTTCACCCCTAATCAAATTCATATGTTGAAGTCCTAACCCCCAGTATCTCAAAATGTGACCTCATTTGGAAATAGGGCCATTGCAGACCCGGTTGTAAACGTGAGGTCATTCTGCAATAGGCTGGTCCGCTATGGCTGGTGTTCTTATAAAAAGAAGAAAATAGGACATAGGACACACAAGGAGACCTTCTGTGGGGTGATATGCTCCAAGTCAGGGAATTCCAAAGATCATTAGCAAACTACTGGATCCTGTAACCCTAATCCATTTGCCCTTTAAGCCAACCACAGAACCTCACTCCTTATTTTCATGAACAGATGCCCTGGGACACAGTCTCTCTTCCTACCGACTGGCTCTGGTGCCATGCTGCAGTCCAGAGACCAACCTGAAATAGGCCCAGACGATGCAGCCTTTACTGGCAACTCATGGCTTCTGCTCCTGACTAGCCCGTAACCCACATATTACTCTGAATATAAACGGAGGCTCTAGCCTCAGGCTCTTTCCTCTTTAAGGTCACAAGTACTTATGTGTGAGTTTTATTTCAAAACTACCTTCTCATTTTTTGCAGGACTATTCTTGCTGGCACCTGCAGAGGAAATCCCATGGGTTCAGCAGCTGGCTTGATGGTAATTCCAGTTAACTCTTTAAAGGACGATTGGAGATTTGCGAAGAGCTTATAACAAAACTGCTTGGGGCCCTGTTAGGCTATGCGTTGCTTTAGTGCACATGTGTTCCTTTCTCTCAGATCCAAATTCCAGCTGCTTACTCAAAATTGAAGCATCCCGTAAAGGGCTTTTAAATTGTTTTTTTTTTTTTTAAAGGGTACTTACACTGGCCTTAAGAATAATGGCCTCACACATGGCATCTCTAATCTTCGCAGCAACCCTGCAGGATGGGCGTTACTTACTCTGTTTTGCAAATAATGAAATTGAGGCTAAGGGAGGTTAAATACAGAATCTTCAAGGTCGCATCATTCCCTAGTGCCGATCAGGATTCAAACCCAGGACTGTCCAACTCTAAAGCCTGAGCTGCCTCTACAAGACCACACTCTTCTGCCTTTGAAGAAATGCTGGATCAAGTTGGAGAGCAATATTTCCGTTTGTTCGTTTCTCCTTGAGTTTCTAAGATCGCATTTAAACTTTTGCCAAGTGAGATAAGATTGTGGCACTCTCTCCCAGCCTTGTCTGTTACCTCCACAGAATCTCTGCCAACGCCAAGTGTAAATATAAACCTATGTGCCTGGAAAGACAAGCATTGAATGGTTATTCAGAGTGTGGCTGACTGCCTGCTTTAAGTAACATATGTACAGTTTGGGCCTTGAATTCTCTTGAATTATTACTTTTGCTCAAACTCATAGCTCATTGCTGCACATCTTCTTTCTGTTCTTTTTTTCACGAGCAAGGACTTGTTGAATGCCAAGTCTATGTCATACAACAGACACAGAAATGAAAACCAGATTCCCTGCCTTGGCCATGCCAAGAAGTTAGGTGCATAAGCCAGCAAATTACAGCAGAAACAGATGTTTTTGTCATGAAGACTTTCTGAAGAAGTGATACTTGAGCTGAAACTCATGAGAGATGAGTCAGTTTTAACCAGGTACAGAAGAGAAAGGAGTATCCAGCATAGAAGGAACAGCATGTGTGAAGCAGGAAGGCTGTGAGATGGCGGTTTGGTATTGCTAGAAAACAAGGCAGATGTGAAAGAGGACACCAGAAGCCCTTTGAACTAAATTAAGTTGTTTTAACCTTATCCTGGAGGCCATAGGAAAATACCAAGGAGATTAAGGAAAATAATATGAACAGATTTTCAATTTATTAACAAAATATCACAGTGGCAGCAGATGTGCAGGATAATTGATGAGCCCAAGACCAGATGTAGGACCCAAGTTTCTAGGGTAATTCAAGTGGGAAATGATGGAGGTGTAGACTTAGACCATGGTGGTGCCCACGAGGAGACCCAATAAGAAATATCTGTAGATTTAACAGAACTTAAAAGATGGTTAGATATAGAGAAAAGAGATAAACTCAATTGTTTTAATTATTTTTGTTTGTCCCAGAGTCTTATTAAGAATATCTTATCTTTTTCCTGTTTCCTACTTATTCTCTTAGTATGTTATTCACTTAACTTTGCTTGAATATCTTATTCTTCACCACCACCAGCAGCAGCACCGCCCACACCACCACCGCAGCAGTCAGCAAATATTTATGAAGCACATATTACTGAATCATACTTTGTTCAATCCTGTAGCAAATTTACATCCCTCTGTTCTATTCCTTCATTTCTGTTAGTAGTCTCTGGTTTAATCTTGCATTTGTAGTGGCATTGTGTTTCCTTGGGCTATAATTTCTTCTGCCCTTTCTGTGCCAGAGCATTTCGGTGCTTAAGCTCTCACATTTTCTGTGTCCACCTACCATTTACAACAGTATTTTCTCAACATAATGTTGCACAAATATTTCTTGCCCATTTTCAAAGCATTTCAAAGGATTCAACATATAAGTTGTAAGTTAAATCAATAAACTGATAAAAACGACAATCAACAATTACTAACTTTCATTAAGAAATCAACTAAAGACTGTTGTTAATTTACTAAGGCTCTGGTGTACTTGTTTCCAAAAAAAAAAAAAAAAAAAGAGAGAGAGAACTATGCTCAAAGAATCCATAAGATGAAAATTTTCTACTGTTTTTGTATCTGCAATTTATGTTCATTTTATTTCACAGGCTTTACATTTTCAGCAATAGCTTAATTTACTTCTAGGTATAGAGTTAAAATTCAGCTCCTATACTAAAGTAAGAAGAAATGATATAGCCAACTAAACGACAAGTTATTTTATATGCAGGCTTATATTTATATCATTTACTCTTTTTCTAAAAGTAATCATCCCATACTCAACAAATATTTACAGCTGTTTTCTTCAAGAAGTATAAAAAAGACTCCCTTGTACCACTCAAATGTAAAGACCAGTCAAAATGGCAGACTCTTAACTATAAAGAACAAACTGGTGGTTACCAGAGGGAGAAGTAATAATGAATAATGTATAGAATCGTTGAATCATTGTATTGTATACTTGTAAATAATATAATACTGTATGTTAACTGTACTAGAATTATCTTTTTTTAATGGCATAATATCAAAGAGGAAAAGTCAATAGAGAAACAGTCGTCCACCCTGACCCAAAGTGTGCATACCTGGTTGTCTTAAACATTACTCATAGATTGCAATCTGGTCTCTTAGCCTCTCCATCAACTTTCTTTTATTGAGTGATTTCTATGAGCTTAGCACTGTTCTAGGCTCTGTAGGTACATGAGATACATACAACATGGGTCCTGCCCACAGGAGCTTACAATATGGTTGAGAATTTTATTAAAGCAAACTATAAAAGCTCTTAAACATACATTTCGTACAAATTATTTTTATATAAAAGGCACATCACATAATAAAAAAATAAAGCCCTAGAACCTGAATGCAATGGAAAAACACTTTTATCCATGGTATGAGCCTAGAGATATTTCGAATTAACAAAATATTCAGTAAAAGCCTGGATTAATTAAGAATAGGAGCACAAATATTTTTAAGACAGTAACTACACATGTAAGTGTTCATAGTCATGGAAAGTATGTCAAGCAAGGTGTATCTTATACAGATCCGTAAGGTAATTACCATTACCAATTACCTGGCAATTACCATTCTCTTACCAATAGGTTTCTTTTGAATGAGCTTCTAACTACTGAGGATGTTGAAAGAAACTTTGTTCTCTTAAATAGTTTATATGGTTCCTTTATAACGTGGGTTTTATCATGTATTTAATTTTTAAAAGTCATTCTTGTAGACAGTAATAATGTGGAGCAATTCAACTCTGTGGGCATCTTCGTGTAATTCGTGGACCCAAGTCCACTTACAACTGTAAGCCACGTATACACATTTACATATAAAAGATAGTGATGCTAATTTTCTGCTCCTTCTTTGGGAGAATTTGGGTAAATGTAGCTTCTGATGGAAGCCTAATCTTCTGAACCTAATGCTGTTTCCTTACCTCGCCCTTACTCTATGCCATTCCTCTTCATGCAATACCCTGGCCCAACCTCTCCTGGGGCAGCAGAGCTGGGTGCTTGTTTTCGTTTGCTTGTCATTTTGTTTGCTTGTTTCACACTGGCCTGCAGTGGTGTGTATGAAAGCACAGTATCTGCAATAGGATGGAGGTGGGAGTAGGCAGGAGTTTGTTCTTACAACCTAAAAGCCATATGCCTAAAATTATACAGAATATATTATATGTAGTCAGGAGCCACGTCTATGCAACTCAGCTGCAAAGCATATTAATATCACGGATTTGTTTCGCATGTGTACTCCGCAGAGCTTTATGGTAGGTTCTATAATTACAATACAACTGAAGATCAGGTCCCATTTCCCCACTCTTTGTGGCAGAAATGTGTCTTATTTTGAGGATTAGTTCTATTCTCAATGTAACTTCATCACATAATAATGAGAATCCATGTTTATGGAAGATAATTTTTAAAAAATGAGGATGAAAGCACGGGTTAGAAATCGGTGTGTTGCTAAATCATGATACAGAATATTTGAGAACATAGGTCACAGAACTTATTATTTGGGGTGAATTTAGTATGAAATGGATACATTTCTGTGGATTAAAAATGAAAGCATCAAAAGTATTTTATAGCGACATATACTATCTTCCTATCGGTTTTAAACTAATTAGACAAAGATCATTCTTAACTGTATGAGAATATATATACTTGAGTAGTGGAAGTAAAATTTAGTAATTTTCTTTATTTTGCAGTGTCTATAGAGAGCCTGGCTTATTTTCATAATGCAAGGAAAGGACAATAGGATTTACTTTAAAAAATTAAAAATGAAATTAGGGTGAGCCTACCAATAAAGAGATAGGAACTAAGTATCTCCTTTCTTTTCCCTTCATTTGTTTTCCAAGGAAATCTGCATGTGTGGCAAAAAGAGTGCCCACGATAGTGTGTCATATGTAGATAACTAAGGGAAGGATGTAGGACCAGAAAGGTGAGTTGAGGAAAAAGTCTATTGGCCTCGAGACTTTTGAGCTATGTTCCAGAATCCTCTAGTTTATTGGTATCCTGTAGGCATCGCCGCACACTGTACCTCTATTGAAAAACTACATTTCCATCTTCCCCTGAGGAACTCAAGTGATTATCTTTCAGTTATTTTGACCACAGGAGGACAAACGTCCAAAGACACTGAGCCACCTAAATGTCCGCATCCACCTTCACCACACGCACAGAGGAGCAGAGGCCTCGTGCCCAGACTCACGCAGGGGACGGAGTAAAATGAACTTGCACACTGTCCGTTACAATGGAGATTTCAGCTTACTTGAGAAGCCAAGTGTGCTATATTTGGAAAAAAAAATAATTAAAGCTTTTCACTTTTCATTAAAACGCAAAAGATCACCCAATGGAATCACACCCTGACGGCGTCCACGTAGCCCCACAGTCAGCACAGGAATGATGAAATAAGGGGTTTGAGGGCGGAAGCTGGTGCTTGAAATCTGACACGACTAACTTATCGTATTCGGCCTCACGTCCTGCTTTCTAGAGCGTCCACCCCTTGAAGTACCCGCTGTACCCCAGACAGGCCTAGTCCGGGGCGAGCAAGAGTGCGCCAACCACGTGGGGAGCGCGCTGAGCTCTGGTGCTAAATCAGAGCAGGATCGCTTAGCCTTAGACTAGTCCTGGGCGCTGTTCTTCGTATGAGAAAAGCAGTGACACGCAGACTCGCCCAGTCCCAGGAGCGGCCTGCAGCCAGGCGAGAACGTGCGCTGGAGGAGGTGGAAGTGGGCTTGTCAAGACAGCAACGACCTTCCTCGGGAGCCTGGGCCTCCAGAATCGGGGACGTGTGCTGAATTTGCACTTTGATTCTTGGGGACGGTCCATCCTTGTCGCACGAACACGATCAGAGCGGAGGTGGGGGCAGGCGAGGCCGCAAACCTGGACGGTGTCTCAGTCTCACCTTTCCGGCTGGTCACTCCACATCAAGGTTGAGGAGCCCTGGTGGGGTAAGGAGGTGGAGCTGGCTGCGTAGCTGTTTGTGTGGTGTCTGATCTGTGAACAGACAGAGGGTGTCAGTGGACAGAATAATGATGCTCATTCCTTTCGTCCGACGACTCTTTCTTGACCGCCTTTTAAAGAAAAGCAGAACCAAAAATCTACATATCAGCTTGCATCGGCCATAGCCATCTGGATGAAGACATTTTCGATCTTGTCTTCCCATTTCTGCCTCCCAGCTTTGAGCCACCCTCTATTTCTTGCCACGATTTCACACCAAATATTCCTTAAGGGTGGCGACCATGCCTTCTGTGACTTCTAAGTCCTGAGAGCAGTTATCACACTGCTTGTGAAATACTGAATAAAAACTCGCCGGCCTCAAAGGATTGGTGGAGGTGAGTCCCATCCCACCACTTTCTAGCCTTCAGTGACGTTCTGTTGCTCTTAAAAAGGATAAAGACCAGAATCCTTAACATGACCTCAAAGGTCCTGTCCGATCCCGCCTCTGCTGGAACTCCAGCGTCGTTTGTCCCGGCCACGCTGGCCATCTATGAAGGTCGTGAACACTGTCATCCTTCTTCCTACCTCAGGGCCTTCGCCCTTGAAGCTCCCTCTGCCTAGAATGCTCTTCCAATTCCCTCATCAGCTGGCTGACTCCTACTTGCCTTTCCGACCTCAACGTGGAATACCACTTCTTCAGAGGCTCTCCTGTTGACTAGGACTGGCCCCCCACTATGTCATACCCACTATTTTCTTTTCAAGAGCTCATGATAGTTTGGAAGCAAGAATTACTTTTTGTGATTATTGAGTATCTGTTGTTATCTCTAGACTGCGAGTTTCACGAGCTCAGGACCATGCCTGGTGTTGCCCACCACTGTGCGGCGGCAGCTACCCCAGCGCCTGGCACGTAGGTCACGGACAGCGAGCGTTTGTGGCCTGAATGAACGATGCCATGCAGTTGGCCGAGGCCCATCCCTGAACAGTACTCTACAAATAACAGCTTCAATTCACTGGATTCAATGAAAAATACTAAGAAAAAAAATATTTCCTCCGTCTACACTTCTTACTAATTCTCTTACGAGAAACAGCAGAATGAAATTAAGTTCTCGCAAAGAAGCATTACAGGGAAAAAGCCAAAAGAAATGAAATTCAGTGTTTTCTTAGTCAGTCTTTTTTATTGGATTCCTAGGGTATTTTTTTCCTCAAAAGTTTAGTTGAGATCACTCCAACAGCGCGCCTACCCATGTCACGTAGCCTAAGTCACATACGCTACCCACACAGATGTGTAGTTCTCCAGTGTCTGACACTATTACGCAATAGATCGTGTCTGTTTTAGGAAAGCAGTGTTGTTTGCAGGACAGTGAAATGTCTTCTTTGCACCACAAATTACACTTTGGCCAAGATCTATTTCAGCGCAAATGGAAGAAGTTTAGTGGCCCTTTTAACAGAAATACTGTGGCTCTGGGGGTGTGATCAGCGTTGAGTCAGAAAAAACAACAACAAACCCACTCTCGGATTTTTATATTTGTTCCCTGTGACTTTCCAAACCCCCTGTGCCCCTGGTGAAGGAAGAGCTGGCTTGTGGGGCCCAGGCTGCAGCCACCCAGGTGCCTCCCCTGCCGCTGGGCTGCCCAGGTCAGGGTCTGGAGGCCGGCTGTTCCCAGCAGGGCCGCGTCACCCACCGGCCTACCTTGCCGGGAACCTGGGTGTCAGGTGTGCGTCCAGGCCAGGCAGCGGGAGCCACGGGAGCGAGGAGCCTGGCGGTCCGAGGCCTGCAGCCCGCGCCCCTCCAGCTCAGGTTTGCGAATCTGAGGCCCGTGAGGAATGTAGAGATGTTTTTTCTTTTCAAAATCTTTAAAAAGCAGGAAGGGATAAAGGAGATGTGGTCTATATATACCCTGGAACGTGACCCGGCCGTCAGGACAGATACCCACCATTGGCTTCGATGTGGCTGCACTAGAGGGTGATGCTGAGTGAAGGGAGTCAGTCGGAGAAGGACAATCATCACAGGGTCTCACTCACTCGGGGAACATAAGAAACAGTGAATGGGATTATAGGGCAAGGAGGGGAACTGCGTGGGGAAAATTACAGAGGGAGACAAACTGTAAGAGACTCCTAACTCTGGGAAACACAAAGGGTTGTAGAGGGGAGGTGGGCAGGGGGATGGGGTGACTGGGTGACGGGCACTTGACGGGGTGAGCACTGGGTGTTACACTGTATGTTGGCAAACCTAACTTCAATTTAAAAAAAAAAGCAGGAATGGAAGACATGAAGCCCTGGAGGTGAGGTGTGCAGCGTGTGTAGGGGTCCCAGGGTCCTGGGTACGCCCCCAGGGTGCCTACGGAGCTTGCCCTCACTGTCACGCACGTTTCTGCAGCCCCACCCTGCCCCGGTGGGGGCTGCTCACTGCAGGCCAGTCATCAGTCCCACGTGTGTCTCCTCCTTCCCCCTCCTTCCAGACGGTGCCACTGCTCCGACCGGTGCCCTCAGTCCTCCTGGCCTAGTGAGCCCCATGGATCTACGTGAAACCCACATTGTTGTTGGATCAAAACTGGTTAAATATTGGAAATTATTTATCATTTAACCTAGTAACAGTCTTTTAGTCAATAGATGTCCTGACCCAAGTCTTTCTCCTCTTGACTGCATCCTTCGTATTATCTTGATTATCACTTTTTATTTCGATAGAGAGCGAGAGAGCAAGATAGCGAGAGAGCAAGAGCATGGGCACAAGTAGGGGCAGGGGCAGAGGGAGAGAGAGGGAGAGACAGTGTCATGCAGACGTCCTGCTGAGAGACCTGACCCCGGGCTCCATCCCACGACCCCAACAACATGACCCGGGCCAAAATCCCGAGTCCCTCCCCTAACCACCGAGCCCCCCAGGCACCCTCCCTGTTATTCCTGGTGCAACCCCCGGCGATCCTACACATTGTCGAATGCTCCCCGTGGCTGCAGGAGTAAGGCCGACCCGTGCCGCGGGGCTCTGACCTGTACCCCCAGGGTCATCTCCAGTCCCCTGCCTCTGCCCTGCCCGGGAGCCCTGCCTCCGTCCCCACACGATGCCCTCCCAGACCTGCCAGCGCTTCTGCACACCCGGTTTCTGTGGACTTAGCGACTGCCCTTCCAAAACGCCTCTCTCTTCTTGGGTCCACAATTCATTCCACTTCTTCTCCAGCACCCAGCCTTTGGTTTTCTCGGAAAACTATGATTTCTTTCATGGGACTTCTACAGCTTTGTGCACATCGTTCAGATTGTACTTAGACTCCCAGTTTCTCAAACTGGAAATTCGCAGCAGGAGCCCAATAAATGCGAATAAATCCATTTCTAAATAAACGTTGGGCTCTTCCCAGTGGTCAACATTATGAGACGAGGACTGATCAGCTTCGTCAGCACCCACGGGAACCCGCTACGTGTAGGTCACTTCTTCAGGTGTGATGATAGGTTCATATATTAAAAGCTGCCCTTGGCTTGGAAATGGGTAGTCTCGCTCTGCCCCGCATTTCCCTCCGGGGTGCCTGTTGTTACACTTTTTTTTGCTCTTCTTCCCAGGACTGGGACAAAGGCCCTCAGACACTCGGTGCACATTTTTGAATGAATGAATGAATGAGCGAGTTAGGGCTGTCTTAGGCAGACTACTTCCAGAACCAGAACCTCAGACAAAGCTGTCTATGCAAATGACTTATTAAGAACGTGCTCCAAGGGGGGAAAAAAATAAGGGAGTGGGAAAGTGGGACACGGAAGGAGATGCCGAGCAGGGGTGAAATTTTAAGTGATTCCAGCCATAGTCTGAACCTTTGGGAAACTCCGGAGTAAAAGCACATCTCAAAGTTTGTTCCACTTGTAAACAAGGGGTGTGGGCTCCTCTACTGCCACATCCCTCCGTCACTGCCGCCTTGAGAGGGCAAAGCTCCTACGCCTTCTGGCTCTGCCCTCGGTGAGCCGCTGAAGGCCATGCGCCAGCCGGGAGCAGCACAACGAGCAGGAGCTGGGGGTGGGTGACTGGAAGGGCCCACTGGCGCCTGCTGGGGCTGGGAGGACTCACCGGGTGGGACACAGCGCCGGCCGCACACCAGGCAAGCAAAACGTAACTGGTGCTGGGGAGGGGGGCTGCTGTGAGCATAGACTGGAGAACTCTGGGAAGACTCCTGTTGAAGACCATCTCCACTCCTGCTCCCGGCGGACCCCTAGAGCTGGGGTCAAGGCCTTTTCATCTATGTTGAGAAACAATAGCGAAAAAAAGAATCGGGACCCCTGGGGGGCCCAGCGGTTTAGCACCTGCCTTCAGCTCAGAGCGTGATCCTGGGGTCCCGGGATCGAGTCCCGCATCGGACTCTGTATGGAACCTGCTGCTTCTCCCTCTGCCTGTGTCCCTGCCTCCCTCTGTGTGTCCCTAATGAATAAATAAATAAAATCTTAAGAAAAAAAAAAAAGAATTACGTTGGGTGGCAGGGAGAAAGGGTGAGAACCTTATCTGTCAAGCCACGCCAAGCTTTTTGGACACTTTACCAGCGAAGACGCTGCTTTCCCTCCCGGTCCCCGGGTCTTTCTGAGGACACGCCCCACCGGGGGGGCCTCTTTGCCATTTCCCTCGTGTCACCAGGCGGGGGTGGGGGGGCCTGTCGCTGCCCAAGAGCTTCCCGGGCAAACAGCTCCTGTCCCTCTCGTCCCAGCCCAGCTGGAGGCCGGTGTCCCCCCACCTGCCTGCGCTGCCACTCCCCGCTGAGGCCGAGCCTTCCCTTGGAGCAGCCCCCCCGCCCCGGGCCTCTCCACGGCCTCCAGGTAGGGAGGAAAGGCTCTGTGTGTGCGTGTGCATGTGTGTGCGTGTGTGTGCGCGTGTGCATGTGTGCGTGAGCTTCAGCAGGAGTCTGACTCTTGGGTCACAGCACTGCCCTGTGGCGACTGTGATGCCCGCAGGCCCCGACCCTGCCGTCTGCGCCCTGGCTGCCCGCATCCTGACTCAGTGTGCCTGTGAGGCTCCTTCTGCAGGGCCGGCCCGACCCCGTGGCCTACCTGCCCGTGGCCTGTCACTGGGGCGGCCTCTGATGGGACACTCAGCCCGCGAGGGCTCCCGGAGGCCTCTGCATCCCCCGCCTGCTCCTGTGGGGCCGAGGGGTCCAGTGCCCTGCACTGGCTTCTTCAGGGTTTCGATGCCACGTGGATGCCAGACGGTCAGGGCCCACGGAGGGTCAGGGCCCACAGACAAGGCCCACAGAGGGTCAGGGCCCACAGAGGGTCAGGCCTGGGGACTGGCTTCCTGAGGAGCACAGGAAACTATTCTGTGAGCATTTACCTCCTATCACCTCTTTTGGTTTTTTAAGATTTTATTTATTCAGGAGAGACACAGAGAGAGAGGCAAAGACACAGGCAGAGGGGGAAGCAGGAGCCTGATGTGGGACTCGATCCCGGGACCTGGGGTCACAACCTGGGCCCAAGGCCGACACCCCACCCTGAGCCCCCCGGAGCCCCCTCCTGTCACCTCTAATCAGCCCTGACCTCACTGGCTTTGTTCCTTCCACCTTCAAATCCTCAGACTTCCCTTACCTGGGCAGTGCGAGCCAGAAACGCCTGCGCCCGGCTGCCCGCGCTCTCCCCGTCCCCCTGCCCGCGCGGTCCAGGCGCTCACCCCACTTTCTCCCCCGCTTCTCCATGTGCTACATCTGCTACTCCTCCTCCCTCTCCCTTCAGCTCTCCCCGAAGTCATAGCCTCAAGCCCTAGAGTACTTTCCATTTCTCAAGCACTATTCTGGACATTTGACAAATATTGATGAATTTTCTTCTTTGCAATCGGCACGGTACTCATCCTCTCCGGACGAATGAGGAAACTGAGGCACAGAGAGGTTAAGGAACGTATTGGGGGTCGCCCAGCAGTAGATGGCAGGATTTGGATTCCGCTGCGGGCTGTCAGGTTCCAGGTACATGCTGATTACACAACTACTATCTATCCTGCCTCACCGTCTCCCACCCCACGACAAATCTAGTGTCTTGGAAACTTTTGGCATATTGTCATCTCTGCTACTGTAATGCTTGGACTAGATACACCCGTACCGCATACTAAGGTCTAATATTTATCAGATCGTCGCTCTCTTGTTATGCAAGTGTAATAAAACCCCGTTAATCTAGAAGGAGCAAATAATCCTGATGGGGGCCGAACTAAATTTAATTTTTCCCCAAACCTTATATTTTTATGATATATAAAAAGGGAGTCACTGGTCAAAGTAAAACGTAAAACACGTAAGTCAACAGGGACAGAATTTGACGTACTTGAGAGAGGAGAATAGAGGTGAATTTAGAATGTTGAAATGCAAGACTAGGCTTCCCATGTCACGTGAGTTCTATCGCGTTTGGATAAGAATATGTATTATGCTCTTCTTGATTCCTACCTCGGGATAATATAGCAGGGAGACCATTGACATAACAAGAAAATGACAGAAAATGCCACAAAATCACACTCCAGGGGATAACATCACAGTGCCGTTTGCCATCACCTTAATTTGTCAGAATCTGTAACCCGTGCCCTGACACTGAGAGAGGTCTCAGTCACCACAGCGGCGATCCCCGGAGGAATAAACAAAACCACCTACTTTAAAGCTGAAGAGACCACACGGTCCGGCTCTCTCACTTACAGCCCAGGAGATGAGCTAACATTGCTTCTTACAGTCCCAGAGCTTGTTTGCAGCAAAGTCTCACCTAAATTTCAGCTTCCTGGCTGCCGTTGGACCCCAAAGCCAAACAACTAATTTGCAGACTTGATCCACTTGTAAACACCACTACAGTACATAACAGCTATACAACAAATAACTGTGTAAAAAAACCAAAAAGCCTGGCCCATGATACTAATCCGTAAGCTCCACAAGGACTGAGATTTTTATCTGCTCCTGTTCATCCGCTGCACCCGCAGCGACTAGACTGGAGGCTTCCACAATGCAGCTGAATTACTACCTAATGTGTAAATGAATGGTTTATATAGCATGTCTCTAAGGAGGCTGATGTTATTGCCATTTCATAAGAGACAAAAATATATATTAAAGCTCAGCAAAGTGCATGCTCAAGGGTAGACCTAGAACCAGGACTAGGAACTAGACTTTTTGGCTCTGAATTCATTATCTGACTGTAAAAATAGCGCTTTCTGATTTTATTTTAAATTCGTTAATGAATTATTTTGTAGAAGACATCAAGATGTGTGTGTGTAACCTTCAGCAGAATTCCCAGGAGGTGCAAACAGCTGGTGTGTTATCTACCGTTGTCATGAGCACGCCTGTCTTTGCCCTGTCTAGGCCGCATCCTTACTTTCCACTATCACCAGAGGAGACAGCTCTCCCTTCTTCCCCTTCACAATTTTCCTTCCCCTTCTGCTCTTTTCTCAGAGGAACAAGAGGTGGGCCAGGGCCTCTCCTAGCGATCGCTCCCCCGGCTGTGCGGGGCTCCTGCGCAGCTAGCATGACTCAAAGGCTCCAGTGTCCTCCGGCCTTCTCCTCAGCAGGGCTTCACCTCTGGGGGTTTTACGGGCTCGCTGACCAACACAATCCCACTGTAGCCAGGCTCACTGACCTCTCGATTCGATTGAAACCTGGCCTTTCGAAGGCATCGATCTTTCTTCCTTTTTTAAACAATAAGATGTAACCTAATCGGGGTATACCTGACATGCCGTGAGCACTGTTCTCCCCGCAGTACCACAGGTGGCAAACTCCCCAAGAATTCAGAGAAAAGGGAAATAAGAGTGATGTAGGAGCGGCCTGGGTTTTCTCCAAGGGGCACAAGGTGGGGGACAGAGGGTTTAGCTGGGGAGACCGCACGGCCGCTGGGGAGCCCGGCTGCCAGCCGCTCAGAGGCGAGGCCTGCACACGGGGGTTGGAAGCGGGTTGGCAGCCTGGGCAGGGAGGGGTCACAGGCGAAGCTCAGCCTCCAAGAGGGCGGCCGGGACCCCAGCCAGCACGGTAGCCCTGGGACCCTCGGGACGTGCCCTGGGCCCGGCCGCCATGGGTGCACACCAGCTCCCGCACCTGCGCCGGGGCTCCTGGGACCTTGCCCACCGACCCCAAAGACCTTGCTCGCCCAGAAACTTCCAGAATTTTGTGCTATAAAGTGAGGGGGTAGTTTTCCCTTCAAAATTCTGATCTATATTAGTCAGAGCCGACTTCCCCGGGAGCCCAGGCTGACCCCTTCTGGGAGGACAGGGGGCGGGCCCGATGGTCGCGTGACCCTGTCTAGGACAGGCACATGGTAGTCTGTCCCGTCGCACTGGATACAGTCTGCGGCTACTGTACCTGCAAGTGGCCGGTAGTCCCTTTTCTGCGGCGAAGATTTGAAGCGTGTCCCCAGCTCGTCTGCTCCTCCGGGGTCACGTGCCCCGGGCTCCCTCCGATGCCCGTTCCCAAACCCCTGCTGGGAGCCACCAGAGCCAGGCCACTGGCTTCCGTGTGTAGGCCCCAGGGGCCCTTCGTTCCCGTGCACCCTGTGCTGCCCGTCCCTGCTTGGTGGCCCAGACGCTGCCACCTGCCTATGCCCGGCTCCCGAGTGCCTAGCCCTGTGATCCCGAGCAAGGGACCGGACCTGGGCGTCGGTTCCCGCCCCGGCTCCCCAGGGACAGCGGGGGCAACAGCCCCGCAGGAGGGTCAACTCAGGGGAAGGGACAGAGAGACAGCTTCGGGGACGCCGCTTGTCCCGCTGCAGCCGCACTTGCAAGGAGCCTCCCCTGCACCTGCACCTGCCCTGCTGGCAGGGCCGCCGGCTGCCGTGTTTTCCAGAAGGATCCTGCACGTGGCAGGTGTATGCAGCTGGCAAAGGTCCCCGAGCTGGAGCTGGAGGCTAGCTGCTGACCTCTGCCCTTGCTGGCCGAGGAACCCCCGCAGGGCAGAAACTTCCTTGGCGGGGGCTGAAGCTTGCACCGTCGAGCACCCCGGGAGCAGGGCAGGTGGGAGCCACGGGGAAGCAGCCACAGTGAGCAAGTGGGAGTCACGCACAGCCCACGGCCCAGCGGCCAGGCGGTCGGCCGACGGTGGTGGCAGCACACTTGGGGAGGTAGGTGACAGGGAGGTCCCCCGTGGGTGGGATTCGGTTCATGCCCATGGTGACTCCTGGATCCTGATCTATCTCCAGCTCCCACAGGCCCATAGGACCCCGTTACAGCGACTCCCCTCGCTTGAGCGAACCTGGCAGGTACCCCAGGCCTTTCAGTCCAGAGAGCCGGAACGCCGACCCCCGCGGGTGCCCTGGATGATGAGCCGGGGAACCAGGCCCCATGGATCAATCGACCCCGTGCCCCGGGGTCAACCCCGACTGTCCCTACAGCCCTCCCCAGCCCCAGCGGGCTCCCCGGTCTTCTGGGCTGCACCAGGCCCAACCCTGTCCGAAGGCCGGCTCGGACCCGCTGGCTCCCGGAGTGCCTGGGCGCCCTGCCGAGCAGACGTGGATCCAGGTTTTGAGGAAGCTGAAGGGCGTAGAACTTTCTTTAACAAAATGGATCTGAAACTGGGCTCGGGGTCAAAAAGGCCCGGGTGAAGGAGGGGGCTTTGAAGCTTGAGCTTCACTGGCTTTGCCCTACGTCTGCCTTTGATGCCGACTCAGGAGGAACTTTGCGGCCGGACGGTTATCCTGCAGGTCCTCGTACAGCATGTGTAGACGCACACAGGCCTGCTAGAGCTGCCCTCGCAGGTCACCCCTTGCCCCCGACTTGGGAACATCATGTGTGACCGGGCCGCGGCCTTCCTTCTTCCGGGGCTTGGGAAGAAGCTTCTGGTGTCTGGGGCTCTACACTGTGTAGAAGCGTATCAGTACCCACGGCTGTCCCTGCTCGGTCAGCATCTGGCACAGCCACCCGCTGTCATGAGCTGAGCCACCCTCCCCCGGACGCTGACGGGGAAAGCCTGTCGTTACCCACGGGCGCTCACGGATACCCCACACACCCGCTTCATAGCGTTGCTCGGCATGTTCCTAGGACCTTTAGAACCAAGGCCAACAGCAGTTTCACGGCAGACGAGGCCCTTGTCCCTCCTGGACGTCGTGGGCCTCTGCCCTCCCCTCTCCGGGCCTCCCGGGGCCCAGGGGGTGCTGCACATGCTGCTCCCTGCATCTGCGGTGCCGCCGCCCCCCGCGGGCCTCCCGCCGTCCAGCCCCCCTTCCTCCAGAAGGCTGCGTTCGCCCTTCCGGGGCCCCGTGGGGGCGGGAGGCCAGTAATCGCTCTCAGGTCGTCCCCAGCCTCCCCGTGCTTGTGAGCAGCGTGCAAGATGTGGGGGCGCTGCCGGGACACAGAGGCAAGGTGGAAATCATCTTCGGGGGAGTTCAGTTCTTCTGGTTTGCGGAAAGGCTTAAACGAGCCCTTCGGGGTTTGTGAAGGGGAAGCCAGGCCCTGGCCGGGAAGGGGAAGGTTGCCCAGAGTTGCTGTGTAGACGGCTCAAGGGGCTCCCTTCCTGGTGGACAGAGCGTGCTTCCGGGAGGTAAAACAGTTCTTGGCTTCCTTGTGTGTGTGTGTGTGTGAGGAGGGGGTGGCTGAAAACTAGAGCAGGGCTGGGTCTCCAGGCCCGGGCCTCCAGGGAAGCCTGAATGTGCCCAACCCCGGGAACGTCTGCAGAGCTGACACAGACGCGTCCCTTTGTGACCAGCTTCAGGGGGGCCAGTCCGTGCACAGGAAGGAGTAGTCCCTCTGGCTTTAAATTCTCCCCCTTCTCCACTCCGCCCAGCCTCAGGTGCAGCCCTCGGCGGAGAGTCTTTCCGTGGTCGTGGGGCCTCCCAGCCAGTCTGGAGGCGAACGCGGCCACGGCGGGGAGAGCACAGCGGCCTCCAGGAGCCGGGGAGCAGAGGCGAAGGCCCGGTCCGCAGCGAGGCCTGCCAGGCGGCGGCGGACATGCGGGTGCCGGGGTCCGCGGGCTCAGGAGGGCCTGCCTCCGCCGAGGCTCCCCACAATGTGCTCCATCGAGTCCTTTTATCTGATACCAAAGGAAAGGAACTGCGTCCGGCTAGAGTTGGGGCTATTCGGTTACAGCCGGAGTCACGTACCGAACACACTATCACCCGATCGTGAGCTCCGTGGAAGCCCGGCTCTCGTCTATTTTGTTTCTGCCTTATGCCCACGGACCACAGGGCCCGGCACAGAGGATGGACGCGGTCAATACACGTTTGCTGCATGAGTGGATGATCTTTCCAACAGCGCCCTAGCTGTAAAACCGGGAACTGTGTTGTAAATATTCTCTGACTCCAAAGAGCCCAGAACGATGCCTGATGCCGAACGGCACTAGTCAGTGTTTGCTGGCTGATTTATGATGCACCGGATCTATTAGATGATAGATAGATAGATAGATGATAGATAGATAGATGATAGTGAGAGAGAAAAGGGAGTTGTTTTTTTT